>NW_025391289.1:0-10103 GCF_016433145.1 Gracilinanus agilis | reverse complement strand
TTCTTGGTCTGTCACTCTCTCATTGAGATATTTCATATTTCCTTCTATTTTTTCAGTCTTTTGACTTTGTTTTATTTGTTCTTGTTGTCTTGAGAGATCATTGGTTTCTAATTGCTCGACTCTAGCCTTTAGGGACTGGTTATCGGCTATAACCTTTTGGTTTTCGGCTACAATCTTTTGGTATTCCTTTTCAATCTTGTCATTTCTGGTGTTCAATTTGCTTATCAGTTCATTTGATTTCTGAGCCTCACTTTCCAATTGCAAGATTCTACCTTTTAAACTGTTATTTTCTTGCCAGATCTCTTCCATTTTCCTCAGAATCTCAGTTTTGAACTCTTCCATAGCTTGTGAGGAGTTTTCCTTATTTGAGGAGGGTCCGGATGCTTGTTTGCTCTCCTCCTCTGTTTGCTCGGTTTTCTGGATTTTCTCTGTGTAAAAGCTGTCGAGTGTTAAAGACTTCTTCTTTTTGTTATTATTCTTTCTCTTCTGAACCTCCTGATGCTGAGTAGCCATCATTAGCCCAGCAGCTTCTCAGCTTTATCCTCGGGCTCAGTGTCTGTTCCCAATCTATTGGCTCCTGAGGTCTGAATTCTGGTTTTTTCCAAGGTCAAGCCCCCTGGTGGGCCCTCTTGCTTGATCCTCTGCTGGAGGTTTCTTTACAAGTCTCAGGGCGCTGTTTCCACAGTCGTATACCCGTCTGCACTGGTTCCCCACTTAGGCTTAGTTCTGCCTCCACCCACGCCTCTACTCAGCCGGCTCTCTGCGCCCAGCGTCCTGCTCCGGCGCGCGCGCTCAGATTTCGCGTGCTTTTTTTGACTTAATGGGGTCCTAAGTCTTGCTGCTGTCAGGAACAGGTCCCGGAGCTGCTGATGACTCGGTGGGTGCCCCAAACTTGCTCTATTTCTTTTTAGCTGGGTTCGGAGCTATAGGTGAGTGTGGAGGGGGTGGGGGTGGGGCGGTTGCTCAGCTCGCGATTGAGTGAGTGAGAGCCCTTTTTAGCTTGGAAATGTCTCGATTCCACGTACCTTCCACGCTGTGCCCTGTTGTGGGGTTCCTCCGTTCGTCTGGACTTGTTTTTATGTCCCCTTGAGGAGTTTTGTATGTTTCGGTCAGGAGAGGTTAAGAGCTGCTTCTTACTCTGCCGCCATCTTAACCTGGAACTCCAAGATGAGTCTTCTTGATTCCAGGACTGTTTCTTTATCTACTTAGCCACATAGTTGTCCTATTATACTACCTGTCAGTAATATACATTTGTTGGAATAGCACAGAATGTGGAGTCCAGTGTGTTTCTCTCCTGAATTCTGAGGATCAAAAAATCTGGGATGAGTGGGGAGGTTCTACACAGTGAGATTTATTGTTTAAACCAATGTGATTCTATCCAAGATTTTAATGAGGTGCTCACACGTTTGGCCAAGTACTTCAAGCCTCAATGTGGTTCTGAGCTTTCTATAATCCTAGAGGTAAGTCTGAAATGGAAAATTTCCATTTCTTTAGTTTCTTTATACTTCTGAAATCTTCTTGAGGCAAAACTAATGAGTATACAAGAAATTATCAATGAAAAAGAGGGAAAGAGAAAATGGCATTTTTCTAAGTTAATTTTTAAAATATGATTTTTTTTTGGTAAATCTGTCCTATTGTAGAATTCAAAGAGGGTGGGATTGAGTCAGCTTTGAAATTGATTGCCTAGCTACATTAAATTATAACCTGAGGCTGAGCCTTTGGTGAAAGTGGTACATTTGCTAAGGATGTTGTCCCACTCCCTCTTTCTATGTCTTTCTTGTACCTGTGCCCCAGGCACACAGTGTACTCATATTGTTAGCCTTCTTGTCAGAGAGGACTATTTTCTGATAAACTGGTTTATACTGAAGCATTATAGAGAAGAGAAATTTCTGCTTCCAGGGATATTCATATTTTTAAAGGTTCTCCAAGAAGCCAATGCTTTATCCAAAAGAATCAAGTTTAAGAAGTAGATTTGGGAAGATTGTGACAGGCTGACAATGGAAATGATTTTATTACAACAGCAGCAGCAACAACAACAAGAACACCTCTACTGGAGTCCAAATAATCAAATGACTTCAGATTCAGATGAATGTGTGTGATCTCATTTGGGGTTTCCTTCCCAAATGAGAGTTCTTCCTCCTTGTTGTAAGAGAGTGATATTATAAAACCAAAACCACAAATATAAACACAAATACAGAGGGACCCCCCTGTATGACACCTTGTTCATGTCCTTTGGAAAGTATGCCACAAAGAGTACATCAAATATACTGGAGGCCATCCACCTTTTCAACTCCTCAAGAATACTGTTGGAGCACTCTGGCCTTGAACCTGTAATCTGTGACCAGCCTGTCTTTCCTACCTGTCATTCTTTGATGATTCCTTTTATTCCTTCATTGGTTATATGTCACAATTTACTCACAGTACTCTCTTGTGTAAGATGCTCACTTTGGCTCACCAGATCTTGCTGTCATAGAGTAATACTGATCAAATTTGAGATGGCCAGAAAGTAGGAAGAACTACCACTACTGAGGGTATCCTGCTCCTTTACTTTCTCATTCAAACCCTCTCGTCTCTGAACCAAATGTTCTTTCTTTCTTTTTTTTTAATGTGGTTTGTATGTGAATTGCTATTCCTTTTATAAATCTATATAGAAGCAATTACATGTAATAAATTTTCGCACAAGTTTTCCTAAGTTATATGATTGAACTTATCTCCCTCCCTCCCTTCCCTTCCTCTTCTTGGTGTTGGCAGAAGAGGGATCTGAGTTATACGGGTATTATCATGCAAAACATATTTCAATATTGTTTACTTTTGCCAGTAAGTAATCTTATGAAACAAAAACCCCAAAACATAAACCCAAATAAGCAACTGAAAAATTTTATGCTTTCACTTGCATTTTAACTCCAACAGTTTCCCCCTTTGGAGGTAGACAGCAGTCCCAATATTCTTTCTACAACATCAAACTGTTTTTCTACAATGACTTATCTTTTCCACTTATGTCTAAGATGAATCCTACTTCCATTCTATGGGAATCCAGATTCCAAGGGGTTGCAAATCATACTGGGCATATTTCCTTGACATATGTAGACATAGAAGAGCTTTTTGGAAAAAGACAACAATGACAGTAATTGGTCATTTCGTATTCTTCTTTAAAGCCTCTCTTATTAAGTGACAGCCCCAAAGAGGTCCTAAATTCCTGAGATCAGGCTTAGAGGTCTGAGTAGACAGAACAATGGCTGAGCAAATAGCCTTTCTATAAAGACAAACTGATTGCTATCGATTTGGAGCTGCTATGTATTCTCCTTGGCTGTGTGTCTTTTTTCCTATTCCCCCCCTTCCTAGTTAATGAAGCTGTTAGTGTTAGTACAAAGACAGCTGAGTTGTGTCTTAGAAATACTCCAAGACTACATCATACTCATTGTCTCTGTGATCGCTAATGATCAATTATTTTGGCAGCTGGTTCATCTTCTGGTTCTTTAAGACAATTTACACTGTATTTGGGAAAGTTTATATTAAAAATGGGAGGGTTTTTTTTTCTAGGATGGGGAAGTCAGATTTTATTGTTTGACAAGCAAGCTGCCCCCAAAGCTTGGCAAAGAAGAGTCCATACTGAAGAAAAGATGAAACTCTGGATGGTTGTTATTTTAGCAACAAATCTTTTCTCAGCTGAGCCCATACTATCAGGGGAACTTTTGGCCTGTGATTCTGCTACACCTGTTCATAGTTAGCAGCCTAAAATAAATAACTGGCTGAGGTGATTATTATCTATAACAGAGGTTAGTCAAATTGTGGATTTTTAGGGCAATGAAGGCCACGTGCTTCCCTTTTTTCTTTTCTGCCACATTGCCCCCTTCTGTCTCAAGCTCTGACTATAATGATGAAGGAAATTCCTAGGCAATATCTTAACCTGAGAAGGTCTTACCTAATATGATCTTATAAACCCAGACTTATTAATAGTGTATGGAGGTAGAAGAATTCTTTTTTATTATAGGATTTCATTATGGAGAGAGTTCCCCTAGTGCAATTATAATAGTATTCCCAATGCATTAAACATGTTTTTATACCAATACCAGCAAAAACAAGCAAGCAAACAAAAAAATCAGAAGTGTGACATTTGCTATCTTTTAGGAATTTAGGATTTTGCTGACAAGATTTAGGAAGTTTGTTTATTTCCCCACTGTTATTGCAGTTCAGGTAGATATTGCCACTATTACTTGATCAAGTTCCTGCAATTATAAATAACCAGACTTTCCAATTTTCCCACTTAGCTGCCGTTTTAAAAAAGAAATGAAACTAAAAGTCTACATTTAAACTATTAAGCATAAGCATTAGCCAGAATTACAATCTATTTAAATATCATATGCAATCAGAGTAAGATTTAAAGAAAAGCACCTTTTTGGGCACTTTAGTGATTTAACTCTTAACTATAACTATTCTTACCTAGTTGAAACTTAGTTTCTCCCGGTATGAATAAAATATCTTTTTCAGTTCATCCTAAATTTGTATGTGTCTTGTTTAAATTCTTTCCAGGACACATGTATGACCATAGGCTTTCAGAAGCATCAGAAGTTCACTATGTATCGCTATTGTAGCTTTTACAAATGATTCTTCTCTATCAAAGGCCTCTCTTATTTAAATAATCTTTCTTATTTACTGAGGCATGTTGGCCAATCTGTCTCTTCAGTGTACTTCTCAACTCTTGCTTCATAGTTGAATGTGATAATCTAAAAAATCTGGGAACTATGGGCTTTCTGCAATATATAAGTCTCAAATGTGTCAAAATGACCCTAATCTGGAAACTAGGAATAGATATTTTCCTTGCCATAGTTAAAATCACACAATATTTAGTAATTTCCCCATTAAAGGGACTGAGTGCTTGGAATATGATATTCCAGAAGCAAAAGATCTAGGATTATAACCAAGAATCACATAATTAGTAAACTTAAGTATAATCATTTTGGGCGAAATAGATATTTAATGAAATAGGAGAAATTTCAAGCATTCCTGATAAAAAGAGCAGAGCTGAATAGAAAATCTGGCAAAATATAAGACTCAAGAGAAATATAAAAAGATAAACATGAAACAGTAATCATAAGAGACTCGGTAAAATTGAATTGTTACTCTGGCAAAGAAAGTAGTTCCTTCCAGTTTCCAGATTAGGGCCATTTTGACACTTTGAAACTTATGCACCAAAATTAATAATATGGAAATTGGTCTTGATCAATGACACAGGTAAAACCCAGTGGAATTGTTTGTTGGCTATGGGGTGGGGGTGGGGGGCGGGGAGGGGTTGGGAGCAGAGGGAAGGGAAAGAACATGAATCATGTAACCAGGGAAAATATATTCCAAATTAATTAATTAAATAAAAGTTTTCAAATAAAATAAAAAAAAAACTTATGTACCTCAGAAAGCCCACAGTTTCCATATTTTTTAGATTATCATATTCAAATATAAAGCATGAATTCAAAAGTACACTGAAGAGAAGGGCACATTGGGACAGCTCTGAGGTACCACATCTAACCTATCAGAAACAACAAATGCTGGTGGGAATGAAGGAAAATGGGTAGATTAATGAACTTTTGGTGGAGTAGTGAACAGGGTCAACCATTCTGGAGAACAATCTGCAACTATGGGAAGCAGTGGGGGAAAGAATTTGGAACTCAAAATTTAAAAAGAAAATAATGTTTAAAAAATAATGTGTTAAACACACACATGTCAATAGGCCTGATTGATAACCTGCCTATTTTCTATAAAATCTCATGACCTTTTACATTAATGAGCCACTATAAGGGCATCTCTGTACAAGTTAGGAGTGAATTTTGTAGACCTGGTGTACTAAGTCCAAAAATTAATGTATCTCCTTCAGCTGTAGTGTTTCCTGGTACTTGAAGTTTCAATGACTATACTCTGATTATCTATATTTCTGTTGCCAGATGCATTGTGAGGCCCTAAACTGATTGCTTGCATTACTGATCTTTCTCATCCTTTGTGAAACATCATCTAAGTACCATTATTTCTAGTAAGGACTCAGCCAGATCATTTTCTCACTATCATTACCATATATCATCTATAATATTGATATGCATTTGCTCACATGCTCTCCCCTGATTGGAATTTTCTTGATGTATTTATTTCTAATCATTTTTCAAAGTTTAGCTCAAGTCTTAACTCTTTTTATAAGGTCTTACTTGGGTATTCTTCACACAATAATCTCTCCCTTCCTTCAACATACTATTTTTAATCACTCAGTTGGGCACACAGTGTAGTCTATGGTTTGTTGTTATATGATTCCTTTATGTGTATGTGTGTTACACACACACACACACACACACACACACACATATATATATATATTCAGTTTTAATTACCAGAAGGATAAGGGATTGTACATATTAACCATTTATTTTAGTGTTCCAAGATGAGAGTTATGGACATTGTTAGTTCTTAGTACATATTCCTTGAATAAATGAATGGTTGAATTGCTTAGCATGCTTATTATCTAATTATCTAATTAATAAGTTATTCTTTATCTCTTAGTTCATTGAAGGCACTGCTTTTATCACTCATTCAGCACATGGGGGAGGATTATGGCCATAGAATGTATCACATCAGTATCATTAATTTCCAAGTTTGTCTTCTCCAGTCAGAATAGTTCATTAACATTATTCTTTTTTCCCCATTTCAAGCTGGTATGGATTGATTAATGTTTATCAAATGGACCCTTAACAACCAACATCTTCATAGTCTTCTTTCTGATAAAATGTCTTTCTTTAAGAGTTTGGAGTTAAAAAATATAAGGTTCTTGGAAGATAACTTTAAAATAAGTATGTCTTAAGGATGTTAGGGCTTTCAAAGAATAGAGGCAAGGCTTACATACACAACAAATTTATATAGGATTAAGTTATTAATGTTTTTTAAAAGATACAGCTTGCTCATATGCCAGTCTGTGACATGGTCACTCAGGTTCCTTTTGTCTAAATTCTGGGATGCCACACATGACAGCCAACCAAGAGCTGGCCATCTCTGCCAAATTTGGAGATAGATATAACTTATGGAATTTATTCTCTTATGCTCAGGTTAAATGTAAGGAGCTGGACTAGCACTCCTTACAAATGTACCTATCAACACTTCCAGCCCCTTTAGAAAGTATCCATCATGAATTAAAAGATGGAAACATTCCTTTGGTGCTCAATGCATATAGTATATCCTTCAGCCTTTAATTAATCAGTTCATAGTCTATAACAATAATTTTCAACCACTTGCAATCATCATATATATCAATACATTTGTCTCAATTTTTTCTCTTACTCATTTCTCAGCCCCTTGCAAAATGGCTTTAATCCTAACCTTTTGACAGAGTTCTTCAGATTACGAAATTCAAAGGCCTAGGAATTTTATAGGGTCTTAAGGATCAAAGACTTACATTTAGAAATTAGCAAAGATAACAAAAATGGAATAGTTAATGTTAGAGGGGATGTGGAAAGACAAGCATGTTAATTAATTGTTGTTGGAGTTGTGAATTAGTAAAACCATTGTGGAAGGCAATTTACAAATCATGGCAGATGAATTTGGTGGGATACCAGTGTACTAAAAAAAAAAAAAAAAAAAAAAAAAGATTATGAAGAATTTAAGGAAGGTAAGCAGATCCAGGAAAACAATATACACAATGGCTACATTATTGTTAAAAGTTTAATTAATTTATTTAATTAAAAATTAAATGTAAAAAAATGTAAAATAAAGTTATGTTTGGCTTCAAAGAAGAGATATGAGGGGGGAAACTTGGTAGCTCAGTGGATTGAGAGCCAAGCCTAGAAATGGGAGGTCTTACATTCAAATCTGTCCTCAGACCCTTCCCAGCTTTGTGACCTTGGGCAAGTCACATAACACCCATTGCCTAGAGGGCCCTTACCTCTCTTTTGCCTTGGAACCAATACACAGTATTGATTCTAAGATGGAAGGTAAGGATTAAAAAAAAACAGAAAACAAAGAAGAGATATGAGAAATGCCTCCTCCAGTTCATTTGCAGAGGTTGGGGGGCAGAGAAGAGTCCATGGCTGTGTAACACAAAATATAATGCCAAACTTTTTGGATATACTTCTTTCTCTTTCTTCTTGCCCTCCCCAATTCTCTATTATAAGCAACTGCTCTTCCGGAGAAGAGAGAAGGATGGAATATAGTGATATAAAAGCAAAACGATATCAAAAAATCTATTTTTAATTGACTTTTAACTGGAAATGTCATTGGTGTCATCAAGCCCAACCCCCTCATTTTAATTATGAAGAAAGTGAATTGCAGAAAGGTTAAATGATTCTCTCACAGTTACCATTTAGAATGTAACAGAACAAAGTTTGGGAGTTTGTGGCAAAAATTCTGAAACTGACACAACAGGTGTGTCCATATTTGCTGTATGCATTGAGATTTCAACAGTACCCCTATGAGAAGCAACATTTATTTATGATGAAAGGTGTGACAGCATATTCTCCTTTGTTGCTCTTCTCTCTTTCAAACCAAGGAGACTTTTTAACACAAATATGGTTGGCAACAGTATGGCATTCCTAGTCTTGAGCCAGATACCATTTTGAAAAAAAAATTGATTTAAAATGAGAGAAAATCATATTAGCCAGATTAAAAACTTCATTCCTTCCTGATAATTATTTGTGAGGAAATAAAAGGGAGAGTACAATTACTTAAAGGGAATTTTTGGATGACGATTATTTCCAACGAAATTGATATTAATTCAATCATTTACCTTCAATTTCTAGGACATGACTATATGAAAGACAATCTTTGCTAAAGGAAGAATTAGACATCAGGAGGCTCCAAATACGGCGTGTAACTCTTCTGCTCCTATACAGTTTCTCTCACTTTCTGATTTTTTTCCTCTCCCAAAACATAATTTTCATCTCCTCATGCTTTAAGACCTGCTATTTGTTGCATGATGACCTGACTCTTTCATCATTCTCTGGATTAAAGGAGAACACAGCTTCTATTGAACACTAAATGGTGGATGATGCTAGTCCTGCAGGATGAGTGAGAGAATTTGAAAAGCCAGTGCTGGAAGCAGTCTCAGTCTTTGCTTCTGTACCTGTCTCTGGGCTGGCATTTTTCTCTGAGCTGTTCCTTATCCCTTGATCTATGGGCAAGTAGTGAGCAATGGAGAATTTGATCTATCCCTAAAGTTAGAAAGGCTGAGGCCTATTTCTTTCTCTCTCTTTGCTAAAATACTTATAAATCTGCCAATAAGCCTCCAGATTAATTTCATTTATAACAATTATGGCCATAACTTTCTTCAAATAGGTAACTGCTGATAATCTCTGGCCTAGGCTTTACTCTGTCTATAAAACTCAGAACCAAGCAAGGAAAACTGTAAGGAAAAACAAGTTTGTCTACAATAAGCATGAGAGAGGAAACATATGTATCATCTCTTGTTTGGCACCAGATATCTTTGAATATATATCTGCATTTCTTGAATTTTTTAGTTAGTCTATTGCTCATGGCCCTTTTAACCTTCCAATGATAGCCATTTTTCACCCAGTAACTCAGGCCTCCAGGTCAATCTAGAGTCCAGAAAAATAATGTTAGAATTATAATTCAGATTTTACATCATGTTGGTTGTGTCTACAATTAAACTGATGATTAATAAATGGATTTCTGGTGAGCTAGACTACTGATGAATTTGATCATGAGTGAGTCAAATCATTAATGAGTTGCTTATTGTTAAATTGATTGTTTAAGAGATGGCCACTAAAAAGTTGGTCACTGAGAGAATGATTAAAAGCCTCAGACGCTCAGGGAGGTCATTCCTTATAGCAGGCTATGTTACGTAGGAATATGTTCTGCAAAACTATATGGCAGACAATAAATTTGTTAGATTAGTCAAATGAAAACTGGAGCTCGCATTTGACTTTTAGTGCATTTTGTAGTTATAGAAAGACTACCAGTTGAGTCCCTTAGTTACCAATACCAGTAGAGGTCATTTCTGTTGAAATGAAAAGGCAGTTCTCTCTCTCTCTCTCTCTCTCTCTCTCTCTCTCTCTCTCTCTCTCTCTCTCTCTCTCTATCTATCTATCTATCGCTCTCTCGTTCTTTCTCTCTCACCAAAT
>NW_025391288.1:0-3457 GCF_016433145.1 Gracilinanus agilis | reverse complement strand
AAATTAGGGGGAAGTGACTTGGAACTTCCTCTTTAGTTACCTGAGTTTGAGGAGAGAGGAAGGTAAATGGCTCAGGTGAGGTTGGAATAGGTTTTTCTTACAGGCATGTGGTCAGTTTATCTCTATCAGCATGGCTTTTATTAAAATACTATTCTTCCTTTTGATCTCAGCCCTCATCATTTTTAATAATAACAGTTCCTTCTTGAGATTGAAATCTGGCCTATATTTGCAGCTTTTCTTTTGAGATTTGTTAATTTAGCTAATTCCTTTGAATCTGATTTTCTGTGAGGCTTTGAAAGGAGGGTAGTTTGGAGTGTTAGTTTAAACTTGATATTTTAAATAGTCAAATAGGGCTTACCCTTGCAACAAATTATCTATTGAATCTTTGTATACAACTTTCCTAACCCCATTGATTACAAAACCACCTGAGAGTTGAGTTAAGGCAGGTCCTTTCTCAGTCTCACATTCCTGCCTCCAGTCCCCCACCTGAAGTTTCTCCAAGCGGTTGTTAGGGCTACCTTGTATCCTTCTACCCTGTCAATCTATCCTAGAAGACAATAAACCCTGTTTGTATTTAATCTAGACCTTGTGGCTACTTCTTTAGTTGATTAATACGAGAGGGAGGAAGAGAGGGAGGGATAACACACTCTCTGGAGTTTGAGGAAGCTGAGGGTATCCATTTTGAAGGAAGTGTAACTTCAATACTTCTATTCTAGTCCCTTCCTGTGAAACTGACTAAAGCCTCAAGTCAATTTCAAGTGGGCCTTGGCTAGCTCTAACCTGGCTCTGTAAAGTGTTTTTTACTTGAAGGGCTCAGTCCGTTTCCCTTCAGTGTTTTGTCTGTAACCTGAGTATCCAGTCTGTGTTTCCCTGCTGCTGTTGCCTGCCTTAGATTAACTCAGCCTCTCCCTTACAACTCTAGGTGCCTCAGTGTTTATATTTCCTAAACTTAGACATTCCCTTATTTCTCCTACCACCTCAACTACCAACCTTCATCATTGTACCTTCCTCATGCACTATATTGCATTAGGGACTCACAAACCCTATTCACAGTGCCTATCCTTTATTCCAACCAGCTACTACCTACAGCCTAAGCCCTTATTATCTCCCTGTAATATTCCCTTGATTACCTTCAGCCTTGGGTCCCTTGCCTTGCCTTATTCCCTATTCATACCAGTTATTACCCTAGCTTCAGTCCCATATTACATCCTACAGATTCCTTATACATCCTAACTATCCCCTTATAACACTGTACAGGCTAGAACTTCATTCCTCTCTAGTCTGCACCCTAAAATCTCTTTTGGAATTTTTTTTTACCAAATCATAGGTACCATCTTAAAAGTTCTATGCACTTCATGACTTATATAAAAGTACCCTGCACCCCCTTAGCCTCTCCCACTTATTGCCTAATTTCTCACAGAATTTTCATTTTCAGGAGGACATCTAGGCTAGATTTTTCATCTTTCCTCTCCAGGATGCATTCCATATTTTCTTTAACATGTTCCTGCATGGGTATCTTTCATCCCCTTCCATTTCTTTTTTCCCATATTTAGATCCTATTTATGTTCTCTTCTCCTATAGAGTTTGTGGGGTGGGATGCAGGGATTGTTCCTCTTTCTGCTTGTTTTTATATTCCTGAGTCAACTAAGAAGGTTAGAGCACTATGCCTAGACACTGTAAGACCTTAGTTCAAATCTAACCTCAACATACCTGCTAAATGCATGATCCTGGATGAACCATTTATTCCCTTTTTGCTGTATAAATTGGGGAACTAACATTCTTTTGGCCAAAAAGTGAGTTTTTATCCCAAAAGCTGGGATTTTGGGGTTTATCAAACACTAGATTGCTGAGATAATTTACCCCAATCCATTCCATTGATCCACTTTCTATTTCTTAACCAGTACCAGATTGTTTTGATAATTCCTGCTTTATAGCACATTTTAATATCTGGTACTGCTAGATCACCATCCTTTACATTTTTTTCATTAGTTCCCTTAATATTCTTGACTTTTGGTTCTTCCAGGTGAATTTTATTATTTTTTCTAATTTTATAAAATACTTTTTTTAGGTTGATATGGCACTGAATAAGTAAAATATATATACATATATATATGTGTGTGTGTGTGTGTGTATATATATATACATATATATAATTTTAGGCAATCCTATAGTTAGGATGCCATTTTTATTATATTAGCTTGGCTTGCCCATGAGCAATAAATGTTTTTCTAATTGTTTAGATCTAATTTAATTGTGTGAAAAATGTTTTGTAATTGTGTTCACATAATTCCTATGTTTTTCTTTGCAAATAAATTCACAATTATTTACTATTATCTAGACTGCTTTTAAATGGAGTTTCTTTCTCATGCTTACTCCTGGAATTTGTCAGAAATATATAGGAATGCTGATGATTTATGTGTGTTTTGTATTCTACAACTTTGATAAAGTTATTAATTATTTCAACTAGGTTGTTAGTTGATTTTTGAGAATTCTCTAAGCATACCATCATATCAATTTCAAAGAATCATAGTTTAATTTCCTCATTGCCTACTCTAATTCCTTTAATTACTTTTTCTCCTCTAATTGCTGAAGCTAGCATTTGTAGTACAATATTAAATAATAGTGGTGATACTGAGAATCCCTGCTTCACTCCTGATCTTATTGGGAGGACTTCTAACATCCCATTGCAGATGATACTTGCAGATGTAACATGTGTAAATATTGGGTAGTTATATACATATATAACATACATGTATATATTGTTTGTGTATGTATTATATATATGTGTGTGTGAAATTATATATGTAGCTAATATTTGATACTGGTTATGATTTATATACATACAGTTCTATGTAAAAGTTCAGTTTTGTGTGATAGGAATAAGATTTAATATAGAATAAGATTGTTTTATATTTACATCTATTTTTAAATGTATTTTGCATAAATGTGTTTAATGTATTGTTTTATTTTTTATGTAAAAAAATTATGCAATGTTGTGTTAATTGTACTCGTTCAAAATTTTAATACATTATAATAGTAATAGAATTTTCTGTATTGGTTTATGAGTAGTATTTAACAATTTTAATATTTTGCATGAAATTTGTGTTTGTATTTCTATTTCATTAATTTTGTTGTTAATTTTGCTTTTGCATATGTTTGATTTGTACTTTGAACTATGTAACTATTCATGGTATAATTTTCCTTTTTCCTTTACTTGATTAAATCCCTAGAATAAGGTAATGTTAGATAATATAAGATAGATGAGTGTAGATTGTTTGTTATTTGGGGTTAGGATTTTAGTTTTAGTTCAGTTTGTTATTGCACAAAGGCTTTGCGCAAAGGGGGAACTGTTATAGGGAAATTAAGGAAAGTGAAGGTGACAGGCAAAAGGCAGAGACAAAGGATTCTAGAACTTCCAGTCTGTGAATGGCTGCTGTTGGCAGTTGGTCCTGGACTT
>NW_025391287.1:0-4574 GCF_016433145.1 Gracilinanus agilis | reverse complement strand
GTGTATAAGAGACAGGAGAGAGAGAGAGAGAGAGAGAGAGAGAGAGAGAGAGAGAGAAAGCTAACTTGTCCAGGAAATATTGACTTCAAATGTTACTTCAGATTCATGCTGTGTTATCTTGGAGAAGTTACTTAAACTCTCAGTATCCTAAGCAACTTTCTAAGATTCTGAGTGGCAGTGAAGGTGCCAAATAGCATCAAATGAGAAAATTTCCTCATTTTAAAATGATCTTTGCCAATAAGATCACTATTCTAGTCTCAGTCTCTATGATGTTACATATAAATAATTTCATAGAGAGGACAGAAAACTACTCTTGAAGTCAGGAAAAATGTATCTTCAAAGGCTCCCTCTAGCATTTGTCAGCTAGTGTGATAAGGGACAAGCTACTATTGGCAGAGCATTCCCAAATCTCTATCAGTGGAGAGCACTTCCAATCCAGAAGTTCCATACACTGATGAAATCACAGTTTTATTGCCATGCATTATAATTAACAATGATAACAATGATTTACTGTATGTATTGTGTTTCCTCAGGGGAAACACATAGGTTCTTCATGTTGAAACTTCATTTTCCTTTGTTTAATCATTAAAATGACAAGCATAAGTCAGTTTTCATTTCTAATAATGAATGTCTCAGTGTCATAAATCTTAGATTTAGAGCTGAAAGGGACCTGAGAAATCAACTAGTTCTTGTCTGATCTTATTATTCATGTAGAAACATAATTTGAACCCAGATATTTGACCTCCTAAATGAATATTCTTCCCACTCCTTCATGCTTTCCTCTTCGTGATTTTACCACACAAACACACATATGAACTAAATCATTTTATATATGCTAATGACATGTATGTGGAAGAGGATATTGATATTGTTCTGGTGGCAAGACAGTATTACTGGAGTCATCAACACCTGTCTACTCACTGAATATTAAGGATCTGAAAAGTTGTTAAAACATTTGATAACCCCAAATACTTTCAAGATATTTTGCGATCTGGAACAAACTTGTCATTAGGCAGTACACAAAAAGTACATGAATTACATATAATTATCATTATGTAAAATTGGTGGGGAATGCCTGTTTGAGATATTTCATACTCTGTTAAATGTTTTAAGTAGGAGTAATGGGTATTAAATATTTTAGATTGGATGGGAATAGAAGAGAAATGCCTTTGATTTCATTAAGAAAGTGTTCTGAGGGGCAGCTGTGTAGCTCAGTTGATTGAGAGCCAGGCCTAGAGACAGGAGGTCCTAGGTTCAAATCCGTCCTCAGACACTTCCCAGCTGTGTGACCCTGGGCAAGTCACTTGACCCCCATTGCCTACCCTTGCCAATCTTCCACCTATAAGTCAATACACAGAAGTTAAGGGTTTAAAATAAAAAAAATAAAATAAAAAAAAAGAAAGTGTTCTGAAAGCTCCCTGAATTTCAGGAAAGAAAACAGAGCACAGGATTTGTCATGTTCTAGAAAGATGGTGAGATAAACTTGGTTTGGAGAACACCAAAGAAACAGATGATTAGAAGTCATAGAGGAAGGGTTTGGAACTTTATACTCAAAGGTTTTTAATTTAGTTAATTTTTCTTTCTCATGATTGTAGGAGATAGGAAATCAACTATAATATCCACTTAAAGGAAAATCAAAATATCATTTGCTTAAAGGTCCCATCCATATAAAATTTATTACATGCTGCCTTATATTAAGGTAGGTGTATATTTCTTACAATTGTCCATGCCCCACACTAAACTCGATGGTAAACTAGTTGAGGGCATGGAACATAATTTACAGGGAGTGCTTCCATCAAGTCTTGGCTCTATTTAATGATTATTGGTTGAAAATAATTATGCTAATGGTGCTGATAAGTGGAGGAATAGGACCTGCTTGATTTAATTTGTAACTATTTTTTTCCTTTTTCTTAACTGAATCTTAACCCTATCTGTTGTCCTCCATTTTTTCCTAATATTTACCATCTTTCAGGTATGGCTCTAGTGTTCAGCAGTATGTGATAATTTTACTCTAACTTCACTGCGGTTTCCACTTTACAACACTTATGTCAAGAAGATTCATATCATATCATCTATTTCCCACTGTACAATCCATGTTCAGCCAGTATGAATTCTGTTGAAAATGACCATCCCTAAGTCCTTTTTCCTTTTGAAATACAGAATTCAACCAGTCCTTAGAATAGTTAACATAATCCAAATCTTCTAGATAATATAAAACCTTATAAGGAAAAGGAATAAAAAAAACTAATTTAGTTGTCATGATGTAGGATCTGAAAATTTTGTGTTTTTATTTCCAACTGTGACATGCTGCGCCTCTCTCTTATGCTGCTGGCATTGTTTTGCAGGCAATGAAATATGCTAGTTTTCTTGCAGTGAACAACCGAGACTCTAGATGGAGAAATAAAAATTTTCTCTGAATTTGAAGGCATCCTTGTGAGTTGCCTTAGCACAACCACTCTGTGATTCTTTATAATAATGAGCTAGACTAGAAGAACTGATGATATTCTTTAAAATTCACCATTTAATCTTTATATTTTGTGAATATTCACTTGTGAATCGTAATACATTTCTCTACTTTGGGATGTAAGAAGATAACAGTTAGATGTCTTGCCAGGTTTGTTCTTTCTCTAAAGTTCTGGTTCTGTGATCCTAAGTGATAATTTTGCTTGTTGCAAATATATCATGATTTGGATCTTGAAAGTTTTATGTAGCTTTGATTAATCTACTCAGCCATGCAGTTCCAGTAAGAAAAATATATTATAGAATAAATGTTACTTAATAAGAGATATAATCAGAACTGATCATTTATTAATCATGACTTGCAGGATAGCTGATACATATTATAAAGACTTTGTGATGGACACAATTATACCTATTTAAATTTTGAATAAGTGACCCTGACTTATTTTGAATAGTCTTTCCATCTTTATGTATTAAGAAATAGCTAATACAAATATGCACAATGTGACTAATAGTATATTTCTATTAGACATGAGCTTGTATTTTATTAAACATAGAATTATAGGACTGTGTGCATTTTAGAGATTGTTTTGTCCAAACCTTTTTAGGGATGAATAAAATATAGAGATTTTATATGATTTACCCAAAGTTTCAGAGAAAGTGAGTGTCAGGCTATCATGTAGTGATTATTGTTCAATGAATTAAGGCTTGATTATTATTTTTAATATTAATTTATATTGAATTAATATAGTATTTTATTTTAAGAGAGTAGTTCTCCTTACGTGACCTAGGTTAAAAAATAAAAGTCTATTCTTCATGGGCCTGATCCCACTCCTAATCAGTATAGAAACTTCGACTTCCTCTGCTTATGACATGGGACCATTTTCCCCATCTTTTGCAGACTGCTTGCCTCTCACTACAGAGGAGATATCCACTTCACTTCAACCTTACTGCATCTTAGAACTCTAGCAATCAGTGAAGCTTATCCTCCCCTTCAGCAGGGTCTACCCAAGTATGCAACACTACACCGAGTAGTAATATGTATAATTCTTCTGTTATTCTTTAACTTCATTTCATTGGCGAAATGGGCACTTCTAATAACCTCTTCTACTGTATACAGATTTGCATATAAAATTTGGAATTGTATAATTTTTTATTTTTAATTATTTTAAATTTTAAATTTAATTTTTTTAATTTTTAATTATTTTATTTTAAAATTATCTCCATTTACTATCCCTATATACTTTATTGCATGAAGAATACACAATTCTTTTATTTGTAGCAGGTATTTAGATAGTATTATTCCAAGCATTAGGAAGAGAATGGGCTGAGTGCTTTAAGTTGAAAGCAAGGGGAGGTAGGTTTTGAAATCCAAGAGATGACAGTACAAGGATACCAAGTAGATGGTTTCTTAAGTTATGTTTGTTTTTTCCGCTGCCCTTGAGAGTTTCTCTCTATTAGCCATTCTTGGAGTTCAAGAACTAGAGAGACATATAGTAATGGGCCTCAGTCTCCCTGCCTGGTATATAGGCAAAGGACTTCATGTTTGCAGTTTTTGTTCTGATGCTTATTTCAATTCTCATCTCTCTACTATCGTTGGCATCAGTGAAAGAAAAAAAATGGACTGAGACCAGCAGTGAAACCAGGTTGTGGAAACTAGATGAAACCTGGATCCCAAGAAGGTGATGGGCAAGACTGGGCCAACACTATTGAGAATTCTGTATTTAGTGAGCCAGGGATAGAGAAAAATGTTCCTAGTATACTTCCCCCTTGCCTTCACTTACCAAAGTCCAGAATGTCCATTGTTGGAGGTTAGGGGATTCGGGGGAAGGGGGGTTAGAAGGAGCATGGATAAAGGAAAGTAGCAACTTAGCTTTTTTCCCTGTTTACATTCCTGACTCTTGAAAATGTCCCCAATATAAAACAAAACAAAGCAAAACATTTTCCCCTTGAGATCTTCCATGAAACTTTAGGAGCTGGGGATGAGGTGGGCATGATTGTTTAACCATCTTTCTGGCATCCAGGAAGGAAAATTTGGATAACAAGGATAAAAAAAAGTCTAGGAGACATTTGGGCAGAGAAAGCCTATATATATATATATATATATATATATA
>NW_025391286.1:0-4807 GCF_016433145.1 Gracilinanus agilis | reverse complement strand
TGGACATATACAAGTTTAAGGTTAAAGGCTTGAGCAAAATCTTTTGGGCATAAAATGAGAAAAAGAAGGCAGGCATGGCTATTATGAATTCAGAAAAAGGCAAAGTAAAAATAGATATGATTAAAAAACGACAGGGAAGGGCTTTTGTACAGAGTTCCGGTAAGATGGTGGCGTAGACGGAGCAAATCTTAAAACCTCCGAACCCTTATGCACTGAGATAGAAAAAAAATGTGCTTCGAGAAGAAATAGGACCGAATCTAAGAACGGGACAGAGCAGGGGGAACCCTACTACAGCACAACTAAAGAGGTATGCCAAGAAAAAGGCTTCAATACTTGAACTGTCTGGCCTGAGGGCATAGAAGGGGAATCCCAGGATCCCAAGACACCTCCCCCATGTGCTGTGAGGAGTCTCCAGCTGCCCGGGAAATCTCAGGGCTGGTGGGTGCACCTGTCGGGAGAGAGGGCCTTGCTGGCATGGGACTCAGGGAGTCAAATACAGACGCTGGAGAGGTGACTGGATGAGAAAACCAGAGAAACACAGCAAAAATGCACAGAAGATGGTGGCTTAGAGAGAGCCAAACCCCAGAGCACAGATAGCTTGGCTTCCTCATACGAAGATAGAGAACTCAGGGTTTCAAGAGGAAAGAAAAACAGATCAAACACAATGGATAGAGCAGGGGGACCCCACTGCTGGAGAGCTCAGTTCAGCAAAAAAACGCTCCTTCTTGTCACCCCACCTTTTTGGGTTTTTTTGTTTGTTTGTTTGTTTGTTTTTCCCTCCCCTCAAGGCTTTGAAGTTTTAGCATCAGGGAAGACTCATCCAATCCATACAGATTTAATCCCAACAATTGGACAGACAAGAAGTCTTCCAAGGGCAGAGAAAGCAACCTAACCCTTGGGGGGGGGGGGAGATCTTTCATCAAAGATCATTAAATACATGTGCTCAAATTAGCAGAACAAGGAAGGGGAAAAACATGAGCAAGCAACAGACAAAGAGAAAAGAAATGACAATTGACAGCTTCTTTCAAGGAAGTAAAAAGAGAGCAAATGAAACAGAAAAAGAAGAGGCAGTAGTTCCAGTGAACTGGACACAGGCTTTGGAAGATCTCAAAATTCAATTAACTCAAGAATTTAAAACTCAATTAATTCAAGAACTTCAGGAACTCAAAAAAAATCAAGAGAGGCTGAAGACAATTTGAAAAAGGAAATACATGAGCTAAAACAAGAAAATAAAGTATTAAAAGCCAGAATTGGCCAGCTTGAAAATGAAGCAAAGAAGGCAAAAGATGATCTACAAAGAAAATTGGACCAGAAAGAGAAGGATGACTGAAAAGACAGGGATGAAATTCAGTCTTTAAAAAAGAGAACTCAACAACTAGAAGAAAATGACTTCACAAGGCAGCAAGAATATATTAAACAAAATAAAAAACATGAAAAATTTGAGGAGAATATGAAACACCTCATTGAATCAACCAAAGATCTGGAGAACAGAGCTAGAAGAGATAACTTAAGAATTATTGGTTTACCAGAACATCATGATAAAAGAAAAAGTTTAGATAGCATTTTACAAGAAATTATCAGAGAAAATTGCCCCAAAATTCTTGAACAAGAAGGAAAAGTGGAAATTGACAGGATCCACAGATCACCTCCTACATTTAATCCACAACTGACAACCTCTAGGAATATTATAGCCAAATTCAAAGACTACGAGACCAAGGAAAAAATATTACAAGCTGCTAAAAAGAAATCATTCAGATATCAGGGAACACAGCTAGGATAACACAGGATCTGGCTGCATCTACATTGAAGGACCAGAAGGCATGGAACACAATATTCTGGAAAGCAAGAGAACTGGGGCTACAACCAAGAATCAACTATCCAGCAAGACTAACTCTATTATTGCAGGGGAAAGTATGGTCATTCAATAAAATTGAGGACTTCCAAACATTCATCAAGAAAAAACCGGACTTAAAAAGAGAGTTTGCTGCCCAAAACCAGAAATCAAGAGAATCAACATAAGGTAAATAAGAGAATGGGGGGGAGGAGAGAAAAAAAATTCTTTTCTTTAAGGGACACAACAAATTATATCCCAAGAAGAAAAGAAAGTATTGGCAAATATTAAAAATTATTATTACCAACAAGGTAACTAGAAGAAGTTTGCATAGAGGAAACAGGGACTGACTGTATAGGATGAAATGTCAAGAGATATATAAATATATATATATGTATGTATGTATGTATGTATGTATGTATGTATAAATATATACAAAACTAGGGGGGAAGAAGATAACAATAAGAAAAAAGGAAAGCAAACAAAAAGGAATAAATTTATATTCCATAAAGAAGCACATGGGATCAACAGGGGAAAAATAACAATACATTGTAAGGGTAAAGAGGTTAGAGAGAGGGAATATTTAATACTTAAGTGCATTGAAATCAACTTAGAGAAGAACAATCAGATCAATAGAGAATAAAATTGATTCATGCCCTATAGAGAAGTAGAAGGGTAGCAAAGGGACTGGTGGGGAGGGAAACAATATTAGAGAGGGAGAGAGCTTGGGGTGGAGCACCACGTGGATTTAAAGAACAATAAGAGGGGAATAAGAAGGGAGGGGGGAGAAAGGGAAGTACAACAAGGGAGGGGATTATAGGAACTGATTAAAAACAAAACACTGGTATAGAAGGAAACAGTGAAAAAAGAAAAAACAGGAGTAGGAGAGAGAATCAAAATGTCTGGGAATGAAGAGTTGATAATTATAACTCTGAATGTGAATGGGATGAACTCACCCATAAAATGGAAGCAAACAGCAGAGTGGATTAGAAACTAAAACCCAACCATATGTTGTTTACAAGAAACACATATTAGACAGACAGACATAGAATGAAAATGAGAGGATGGAGCAAAATCTTCTGAGCTTCAAATGAGAAAAAGAAGGCAGGGGTGGCTATTATGATCTCTGACAGAGCCAAAGTAAAAATAGGTAAGGTTAAAAGAGATAGGGAAGGTTACTACATCCTAATAAAAGGCAGTATAAACAATGAAGAAATATCAGTACACAATATGTATGCACCAAATGGAATAGCTTCCAAATTTCTAAAGGAGAAGCTAGTGGAGCTCAAGGATGAAATAGATAGCAAAACCATACTATCAGATTTAGATAAATCAAACCAAAAAATAAATAAGAAAGAGATAAGAGAGGTGAATGAAACCCTAGAAAAATTTGAGTTAATAGATATTTGGAGAAATATAAATAGACACAAAAAGGACACCATGTCTGCAGCACATGGAACATTCACAAAGACAGACCATGTAATAGGGCACAGAAACATGGCAAACAAATGCAAAAAAGCAGAAATAATAAATGTAATCTTCTCAGATCATAATGCAATAAAAATAGTTATTAGTAAGAATACATGGAGAGGCAAACCAAAAACTAATTGGAAATTAAATAATATGATTCTCCAAAATAATTTAGTGAAAGAACAAATCACAGAAACAATTAATAATTTCATTGAACACAATGACAATGATGAGACATCTTACCCAAACTTATGGGATGCAGCCAAAACAGTTCTAAGAGGAAAATTTATATCACTGATTGCATATATTAACAAATTAGGGAGGGCAGAGGTTAATGAATTGGGCATGCAACTTAAAAACTAGAAAATGAACAAATCAAAATCCTGAGATGAAAACTAAATTAGAAATACTCAAAATCAAAGGAGAAATTAATAAAATTGAAAGTAAAAGAACTATTGAATTAATAAATAAGACCAGAAGCTGGTATTTTGAAAAAACAGATAAAATAGACAAAGTATTGGTCAATCTAATTTAAAAAAGGAAAGAAGAAAACCAAATTAATAGTATCAAAGATGAAAAAGGAGACCTCACCTCTAATGAAGAGGAAGTTAAGGCAATCATTAAAAACTATTTTGTCCTATTATATAGCAATAAATAAAGCAATCAAGGTGATGTGGATGAATATTTGCAAAAATATAAATTGCCTAGATTAACAGCAGAAGAAACAGAATACTTAAATAATCCAATATCAGAAAAAGAAATTGAACAGTCCATTAAAGAACTCCCTAAGAAAAAATCACCAGGGCCTGATGGATTCACAAGTGAATTCTATCAAACATTCAAAGAACAATTAATCCCAATACTATACAAATTATTTGATATAATGAACAAAGAAGGAATCTTACCAAACTCCTTTTATGACACAAATATGGTACTGATTCCAAAGCCAGGCAGATCAAAAACAGAGAAAGAAAATTACAGACCAATCTCCTTAATGAACATAGATGCAAAAATCTTAAATAGAATACTAGCAAAAAGACTCCAGTGAGTGATAAAGAGGGTTATTCATCATGATCAGGTGGGATTTATACCAGGAATGCAAGGATGGTTCAACATTAGGAAAACCATCCACATAATTGACCATATCAACAAGCAAACCAACAAAAACCACATGATAATCTCAATAGATGCAGAAAAAGCCTTTGACAAAATACAACACCCATTCCTACTGAAAACACTAGAAAGTATAGGAATAGAAGGTTCTTTCCTAAAAATAACAAACAGTATATATCTTAAACCATCAACAAGCATAGTATGCAACAGAGATAAATTAGAAGCCTTTCCAATAAGATCAAGTGTGAAACAAGGATGCCCATTATCACCTCTTTTATTTGACGTTGTACTAGAGACACTAGCAGTAGCAATTAGAGAAGAAAAAGAAATTGAAGGTATTAAAATAGGCAAGGAGGAGACTAAGCTATCACTCTTTGCAGACGATATGATGGT
>NW_025391285.1:0-3775 GCF_016433145.1 Gracilinanus agilis | reverse complement strand
TGTGGCCGCCAGGAATCAACAATTCAGGTTGATTCCGTAATTAAATCAGACCCAAGTCAGCATCAGGTTGAGGAGTTTATTTACAATCAGGAAGGTAAAGTAGGGATAAGGAGAAGAGGGAGGTTAGAAGTCTAAATAAATGAAGCTGTAAGCCACAAGGCCCAACAGCCGGATAGGCAGAGTTTAGAATTGGCCCAGCTAGGCCAAGGAAGCCAGCCTAACTTACCCACGTGACAATACAGAGTGTAATCTGTCTGTGGTCTCAGGAGATGCTTCTTCCTCCAGTTCCAGACGGCAACTGCCCCCACAGGAAGTTCACTCACTTACTTAAAGAGATCATGTCTTTCATCACTTCCTGTGGTCCACCTCTAATTCAAATGGACAAATGGCAGTTTCTACATTGATTTGGACTGCCCAAAGGGCAGTCCCTTATTCTTAATTTGTTACTTATTGTCACGTGTGGGTAACTCTTCTCCCCTCCCCACTAAGGGAGGTGGGAGTGACATCATTAGCACGCCTGGGTTGAGTAGATTCTTGACTATTAATGGGATCAAGCTAATTCTATTTACACAATCCCCCCTGATGATCATTGGGTGCCTAGTCACCCCAAGTGATCATGTTACACAACATCTTCTACCACAAAGGTCCTTCTAACTACAATAGTTAGAGATAAGAGGGAAATGGAAAAGAGAGAAAGCAAAACCAATGTTTTGCTAAGCGCGTTGACAAGAAACCAATTGGGGACAGTCCCCAATCAGCATAACATGTACAATTAAGGTAACTGTTCAAAAACCCCATCAGTCCATTCATTAGTACCCAAAGTTCGTTCTGGATCACTTGATGCAACCAACCCCATCAGTTCAATCAATTGCAACCCAAAGTTCATTCTGGATCTCTTGATTAAACGTAGGTTCTTCAGGCATTTTTCTGCAAACAGTTCATTCTCTGGATTAAGGAATCAGCAAGTTTCTTTCCCTGAGAATTTTCTCAAACAAAACCAAAATTTAAATCTTGAATATAATAAAATACGATTAATCTTGGATTTTATAAAAATACAATCCCCCCTGACGTGGGTATTTAGAAAGAAATACCCAGATCAGCTCAATATATACAGTTGAGTCATGGGGTTGTATGAGTAAATTCAAAAGAAAAAAGAAAGAAAAAAATATAAAAAATCAAATAGAAGAAAATTGAAGCTTTTGAAAAAAAAGGCATTAAAATCAAAATCAAATATCAAAAGTTATGTACATAAAAATTTTTTTTGAAGAAAACAAAATAAAATTATAACAGGCCCTTGTATTAGGGTCTAATCAATTATAATTTCCATCCGACTAGTCTGTAGGATACAATGCAGTAATACTGCACTTACCCATTTGCAGCTAAGACTACAGGAAGTTGCCATTCTATAAGAGAGAAAAAAGGACCAGATTTAAATGCAAGGGAAGCGTCTGTCATTCCCTTTACTCTCAGGAATATATGGGTGAGCCAGATAGTAGCCAACCTGTGGTACCTGACTGGCAGTGTAGTTCGGAGAGTCCTACGTCTTAACATATGTTAAGCGTCGCAGCTTCGATTCTTACACTGAGTTCAAGTCCTCAGTGTTGGCGTGGGAGTACCTCAATCCCACCTGTATATGTATGATCTCTTTAACCTCGTGCTCCTTGGCACTGCGCAGATGTTCTCAGAATCCCATTGGATTTGTCGGTCGGTCTTCATGACCTTGTGCTTTCCTTAGCACCATTAATGGCTCATGTGTTCCCTTCTCCTGGAATTAGACAGAAGCATTAATCACAGTCCCATAACATTTAACAATGTATGGCAAGTTCTTGGAGTCTGAACCTTGTGAGTAAGCATTAATATTACAGTAATTATATATATTAAAATTATAGCATTGCAAAAAATGAAAAATTAAGTGATTATATGTACTCAAGTACAAGAAAATGAGAAAAAAGACAAAAAAATATCAATTATTCTATTAAAAGATATTAGGTAAATCAATAAGAAAATTGAAATAAATCAGGGAAAGAATCAAGACAAACCAATGATTCCAAATTAACATCCATGAGTCCATGAACTGTTATCTCCAATGCAGGTAACAATGAAAAGTCTCTTTCAAAATGTGGCTGCCCAAACTGGTACAAAAGTCCAAACATTATCTGACCATTACAGAATACAGTGGGACCAAAGCTTTTCTCATCCTGGATGCTATAATTTGATTAATGTAGCCTAACTTTGCATTAGCTTTTGAGGAGGCTACATCATACTCTTGGCTCATAATGGCATGGGAACCTGGGTTTCCTCTGGATACCCCAGACCACAGAAGTATTTCAGGTTAAAAAGAAAGCAGGAATATCCCTTTCCTTCCTTGCATTCTTGTAATGATTCTGTGGACATTGGAGATTCGATAAGGGATGACCCCTGAGAGAAATATTCCCCTTGGATTCTCCCCTAGATTTTGAGATGGACTCAGATGTTCATTTTCTGGTTATGCTCTGATAACATTGGGCTGTATCTAGGACATCTACTTGTCACCTAAACTATTTCCAGTCATCCCTTGTGTCTTTGGGACACAAAACATCACTCTAGCCACAGTCATATAACAAAAATCTCCCACTTCTGCCCAACCTCATTCCATTCCCTCATCCCTGTTCACAGAGCCCCTTTTGTCAAAAGGGTATATAAAGTCCAGAATCCATCTTCTCTAGGAGGCAGTGCTCCACCATCACTATCCTCACGGCCAATTCAACATGCATATCAAATTAATAAATTTATCTTTTTAATTGTAAGCTAAGTTTTAGAGTCTTGCATTCTTGCAAAGGGTACCTGTCACAAACATGGGGTTCACCTCAAGTCCCCCTACAACAATATTGTTCCTATAGTTGAAAAAAATGCCATAGCCTTTTTTCCATGAAAGACTATTAATTCCCCCATTCTGTACTTCTGCATTTAAGTTTTTGAAACTAAATGTATAACATTTACATTTTTATCTTTATTATTATTAACAATATTAATAAAATGACTACCATCTATATACTATATGCCAGACACAATACTAAATATTTTACAAATATTTTCTTATTTGATCCTCACCAGAACCCTATAAGCTATTATTATCCTATTATATAGCTAAGGAAACCGAGGCAAATAAAGTTTAAGTGATTTGCCTAGTATCATATAGCTGGTCAATATCCAAAGCTGAATTTAAACCCAATTCTTCCTGACTCCAGGCTCAGTACTCTGCTGTTCCATCTATTTGCTGTCTATTAAAAATCATTTGTTGCTTTGGAGCCCCCATTTTATCTGCTGAGATTCTGTTGAATCTTCCTTCTATCGCCAAACATATTAACTCAGCCTCCCATTTGTGTTATAAACAAAATTGATAACAGTATTAATTTATTTAAGGCATTGATTATATTGTTGAATAGTACCAGTCAGAGAGTCTTCTCCAATCCCATGCCTTATCTTCTCCCTGTTCCCTTTCCTCTTTTCCCCTTTCCTATTTTTCATCAAGAAGAAACTTCCACTAAGTAGACATTGGTGTGTTAATCAGTACTCTTTTGATTAGATTATTCAACCATGTATGAATCCATCAAACAGTAATATCTTCAGTCTACATTTTAAAATTTATTATTAGAAGTATCTAAGACCGTAACTTGTCTTCTTGACTGTATCACTATCTCCCAGAAGCTTATTCCCCTCAATCATCAATCATCAGCTTCCATCTTATTCAGAGGGTTTTACTGACTTCTCTTTCTCCTTGTAAAAGGAGAAGAAA
>NW_025391284.1:0-6063 GCF_016433145.1 Gracilinanus agilis | reverse complement strand
AAGGAAGGAAAGAGGATTTTATTTTATTTTCACTCAGAGTTCATCAGATCTCTTTCTGAAAATGAATAACATTTTTCATTATGAATCCTTTGAAATTATCTTAGATCATTGCATGATTCAGAGTAAACAAGTCCTTCCCAGTTGATCATCATTATAATGTTGTTTCTATGCATAATGATCTCCCAGTACTTTTCACTTCACTTTGCATTGGTATTTATATAGGTATTGTCATGTTTTTCTGAAATAATTTCCTTTGTTATTTACTATAGAACAATAGTATTTCATGCCTATCTTGGGCCATAATTTTCAGCCACTTTTCAAATGATGAATATATTCTCTATTATCCAATTCTTTGTTACCACAAAAAGTGCTGCTATAAATATTTTTGTACACAAAGGTTCTTTTCATTTTTTCTTTGATCTCTTTGCAATACAGACCTAGTAATGAAACTGCTATTATCAAACAGTATGCACAATCTTGAAACCCTTTAGACACAGTTCCACTTTGTTCTATAGAATGGATGGAATAGTTCACTACTCCACCAGCAATGCATTTAGGTATCTATTTTCTCTTAATGTCTCTAGGATTTGTCATTTCTGATAAGTTTGAGATGGTATCTCATACTTGTTTTAATTTGCCATTTTCTAATCTGTAGTGATTTAGAATATTTTATATGACTATAGATAGCTTTGATAACTTCTAAAAACTGCCT
Source organism: Gracilinanus agilis (assembly GCF_016433145.1). Classification (NCBI taxonomy): domain Eukaryota; kingdom Metazoa; phylum Chordata; class Mammalia; order Didelphimorphia; family Didelphidae; genus Gracilinanus; species Gracilinanus agilis. The sequence continues at coordinate 5,351 of NW_025391284.1, read as the reverse complement.
ATTCATAGCACTTAACCATTTATCAACAGGGAAGTGGCTTTTAGTTTTTAGAAATTTAACTCAATTTCCTATATATTTGAAAAATAAGACTTTATCAGAGAAATTTGCTATGAATATTTTATTATTTTACTGTGGTACATTTTAGCAAAATTTCTTTTCCCTGATTATTTTATTACATCTATCTTTGCGTTTATTTTGTCTGAGATCAGGAATACTATCCCTGCTTTTTTTTTTTAACTTCAGCTGAAGCATAAAAGATTCTACTCCAATCCTTTTTTAAAAAATTCTATGAATGGTTGGTTTGACGTTTTTGTCTGTTTCAAGTGTATCTTTTGTATGACAAGTTGTTGGATCCTGCTGTCTAATCCATTCTGTTTCTAATTCCATTTTATGGGTTAGCTCATCCTATAAGATTTATAGTTATAGATTACTAATTTTCTCCTAACACACATAATTTCTTCTTTTTATCCTTCTCTCTATACTCAACTGAGAATATGTATGTATGTTTATATATATGTTTTTCTTTCTTTGAATCAATTCTGAGAGTGAGATTCAAGCATTGCTCATCACCCTCACCATCCCTTCTACTATAAAATTTTTTCCTTTCCCCCTTCTTTTATGTGAGAAAAAATTTCCTCATTTAACCTCTCCCTTCTCCCAGCACATTCCTGTTTTTCATTCATTTATTTATTTTTGCAGACCATTCCAAAATAATTGATGACAGTCATGCTCTCTGTTTATGTAGAATCATAACTACCCTAAAATTATAAAATTCTTAGGAGTTAGGTGTATCATATTCCCAGATACAAATATAACCAGTTTACATTTATTGAGTTCTTTATGATTACTCTTTAATGTTTACCTTTTTTATAATTCTCTTGAGTCTTTTGTTTGAATCTCAGATTTTCTATTTAGCTCTGCTCTTTTCATCGGGAATCTTTGAAAGTCCTCTAATTCATTAAATATTCACTTTTCTCCTGAATTATTAATATTAAGTTTTGCTGTATAGATGATTCTGGGTTGTAATTACTTCACAACAACTTCTTTTAAGTGGAAGCTGCTAAATCTTGAGTGATCCTGACTATGGCTTCATTGATATTAAAATTTAAAAAAAAACACAATTGCAATATTTTCTCCTTGATTTAGGAGCTCAAGAATTTGACTTTACTTTAATATCTCAGGGAGTTTTCATTTGGGGATCTCCTTTAGGAAATGTTTATGGATTCCAAAAATTTCTATTTCTATTTTACCCACTGAATCTAAGATATAAAGACAACTTTCGTTTATAACTTCTTGAAATATGATGTTTTTTATTGTGGCTTTCAGGTAGTCCAATAATTCTTAAATTATCTCTCATTGAATTATTTTTCTAGGTCACTTGTTTTTATTCTCAATAACATATTTCACACTCTCATTTGTTTTTTCAATCTCTTAAATTTATTTTATTATTTCTTGAAATTAGATGATGTCATTATCTTCTAGTTGCCCAATTTTAGTTTTTAAGAGATTATTTTCTTACCAGTATAATAAATGAAAAAGGTGGGTTCCTCACCAATAAGAAGAAAACATTAAGGAGCTATTTTGCCCGATTAAATGCCAATAAATGTGACAGCCTAAGTGAAATGGATGAATATTTACAATAACATCTATTGTCCAGATTAACAAGAGAGGAAATAGAATATTTAAGAATCCCATCTCAGAAAAAAGAAACTGAATAAACCATCAATGAACTCCCTAAGAAAACATCCTCAGGAGATGTTGCAAAATTGGGACATTAATATATTGCTGGTGGGGTTGTGAATTGATCCAACCATTCTGGAAGGCAATTTGGAACTATGCCCAAAAGGCTTTAAAAGACTGCCTGGTTTTTTATCCAGCCATACCACTGCTGGGTTTATACTCCAAAGAGATCATAAGGAAAAAAAAATCTTGTACAAAAATATTTATAGCCATGCTCTTTGTGGTGGCAAAAATTAAAAAATGAGGGGATGCCCTTCAATTGGGGAATGGATAAACAAATTGTGGTATCTGCTGGTGATGGAATACTATTGTGCTAAAAGGAACAATGAATTGGAGGAATTCCATGTGACCTGGAACAACCTCAACAAATTGATGCAGAGTGAAAGGAGCAGAGCCAGGAGAACATTATACACAGAGACTGATACACTCTGGCACAATCAAATGTAATAGACTTCTCTACTAGCAGCAAGGTAATGATCCAGAACAATTCTGAGGGACTTATGAGAAAGAATGCTATCCACATTCAGAGAAATAACTGTGGTAGTAGAAACAGAAAAAAACACAATTGCTTGATCACATGAGTCAATGGGATATGAATACAGACTCTAAACGATCACCCTAGTGCAAATATCAATAATATGGAAATAAGTCTTGATCAATGACACGTGTAAAACCCAGTGGAATTGTTCATCGGCTATGGGAGGGGGTTGGGAGGAGTGGAGGGAAAGATAATGAATTATGAACCATGGAAAAATATTCTAAATTAATTAATTAAGTAAACAAATGAACGAACAAAAGAGAAAATATCCCCAGGACCAGATGAATTCACAAATGAATTCTATTAAACATTTAAAGAACAATTAATTTCAATATTATATAAACTATTTGAGAAAATGATCAGAGAAGAAACCCTACCAAATTCTTTTTGTGATATAAATATGGTGCTGTTATCTAAGCCAGGAGAAGCAAAAATAGAGAAAGAAAATTATAGGTCTATTTCATTAATGAATGTAGATGTAAAAAAATTAAATAAAATACTAGCAAGTAGACTACAGCAATACATAGCAACAATTGTTCACCATGACCAGAGAGGATTCATACCAGGAAGGTAAAGCTTGTTTAATATTAGGAAAACTATCAGCATAATTGACAATATAAATAAACTAACATAAATCACATGAGAATCTCAATAGATGCAGAAAAATCCTTCGACAAAATTCAACACCCATATTTAAAAACACCCTGAAAGCACAGGAATAAATGTCCCTTTCCTTAAAATGATGAATAATGTCTATCTAAAACCATCAACAAGTATCATCTGAAAAGAGGCACAGAGATGCATTTATTACCACTATGCATTCCAGGCACTTGAGGAACAACTAGCACAAAGGCATGGAGACAGGAAGTGGACAAACACTGTAAAAAAGGTCATTGATCCTTTGTGTATAATTGTTCATTAAAATTGTAGGCCTATGAATAAAAGTGTCTAGGAGGTCATAAAGTCAACAAAAGCTACACTCACTAGTAAACAGAATTAGAAATCTTTGATTCTGAACTCCCCTAAACTCTCTAAACTCTTCCTGCTTTACTAATTCTGCATCTTAAAAAATCCATTCTTCAAGAAATTTCTGTGCCTCTTTTGCAAGAAATTGTTGGGAACTTTAAGAAAGTGATTGGTGAATTCTTTAAATTTCTATTTTACCCTCCTCTGGATCTAAGATATCAAGGCCACTTTCCTTGATAACTTCTTGAAATATAATGTTTAAGTTCCTTTTTTTTTTTATCATGGCTTTCAGGTAGTAAGGAGTTATTTTCTTTGGTTATTTTTTCATGCCTCTTCTATCAAGGTGTTCATTCTATTTTCATTCTTTTCTTTCATTACTCTCTTTTATTTTTCCAATTTTTTCCACTACTCATCACTTTCTTTAACTTTTTCTAGGAATCTGAAGCTTTATTTGTAGTCATTTTGTATTTTATTATTTTCTTCTAACTTTATATGTTTGTCTTCCCTGCCACCATAATTGTTTTTCATGGGCAATTTCTTTTTTGTTGCTTCCTCATTTTTCTAGTCAGTTTCTTCACTTCGAACTTCATTTTAAATTTGGGGTCTGCTTACCTGGGGTTAGGGAGGCACTGCACCAAGCTTTGGTCTTTTTCATGCCACTGTTTTCAGAGGTAGTTTTGCTTTGCTTCATTTTTTTTTTCTGGTGCTTTCAAGGTGTTACTATCCTGAAGAGGTACGAACACTGATCTTTTAATCAGTTCTCTGGTCTTTACCCAAGAAAGGCCCCTGGTCCCTTGTAGTTATGAACTCTAGTTCTCTTGTTCCTGGAACTATAACCAGACCCCTGCTCTCCTAAAGCCACAAGTGCCAACTCTTCTCTTGACACAGGAACTGTGCTCCTCTCCACCCTAGAACTATGCCCCAGAACCACTTATGGACAATAGAGTTGCCAATTAGCAACAGCTGTGCCAGAAAAGGGTCTCCTGTAATCTCTTTTGACCAATGTTCCAGCCCCCTTACTCTCTCTGACCTGAGAGTGCCTAAAGATGCTGCTGCCATTGCTACTTTCACAACTGCCTCCAAGGCTCAAGGACAAGATGTTTTAATTATTTCATAAGAATTTACCAATTTGATACTGATTGTTAGCTCTTCTAATGGTAGGTCGTCTATCTTTTCTTGCTAAGTTTTGATGAAATTTGGTATACTTTGGGCATTTCCTGACTAGCTGTTTTAAGTAGATTCACTCAGAAGTATGGAGTCCCATAGTCTATTTCACTGACTTTTGGATAAAGGAAACTGATGTATCCATCAAACTCAGAACTAAGTTGTTTTTTTTTTGGGGGGGGGGAATTTTCCCCTGTTTCTGTAATAACCCCAAAATAGAAGTCAGACAGTTAACTAGTATCAATGAGCACTCAGAAGCAAACCATGATATATTAGGGAACTTCCTTAGGTAACCCATTAATTATATCCCTAATATATAGTAAACAATGACTCTCTTAAAACCCTTGTAAAATTCTAGATTATATTATTGGTGGAATGGTCTTTTTCAGCATTTAGAAAGGAAAATAATGATCACTTGGGGTCAGCATAAGTTCATCAAGAACAGATCATGACAGATAAATCATTTGTGACCGTATAGTTTGGGGAATTGGGCAGCTAGGTGATGCAGTGGAGGGAGTCCCAGGCCTGGAATCAGAAAGACTCATCTTCCCAAGTTCAAATTCAACCTCAGACATTTTTAGTTGTGAACCTTGAACAATTCACTTAATCCTGTTTACTTCAGATCCTCATCTATAACATGATATGGAACAGGAAGTGTCAAACCATTCCAGTATCTTTGCCGAGAAAACACCAAATAGGGACATCAAGAATTGGACACAATTGAAATAGCTGAATTACAATAACAGCAACAATATTTTGAGTATCCCTCTATAAATATAGCTCAGCTTAGTATCCACTAGGTCTAGGGAATGCAGTAAATATAGTATTCTTGGGCTTCAAAAAATTATTTGCCTAAGCTTTTCATGCTATATTTTTGGATAAGATACAGGAATATGGAATAACTCTAGTCAGCACTTGGTACAATAAAGAGCACATAGTGTTT
>NW_025391283.1:189-9721 GCF_016433145.1 Gracilinanus agilis | reverse complement strand
CTCTCTCCTCTCCTCTCCTCTCTCTCTCTCTCTCTCTCTCTCTCTCTCTCTCTCTCTCTCTCTCTCTCTGTGTGTGTGTCTCTGTCTCTCTTTCTCTGTGTCTCAACATGTGTCTCTCTCTTTCTCTCTGTCTCTCTGTCTGTCTCTCAAGGTCCAACAATATTCAAGGAAGGATGTTAGGTTCTAGAAATCTCAAGATAATAATAGATAAAATCCTTGACCTCAAGTAGATTACATTTTCTTAGGAGAGATATAATACTCAAATCAATACATGCAGCAAAAGTTGAAGTATGCTATTTTTACAAAATAATGTCCTTCAAGAAAAATTGAAGACTCAAGGCTGACTTCATGGTAGGGGAATTATTGGAGCTAGGCTTTAAAAGAATAGAATACACTGCAGATACAAGGACCCTCTAGACCAGTGAAGGCAAACCTTTTAGAGATGGAGTGCCGGCCCCACACCAACCCCCTGATTGAGTGGTGTGCTTGTTTCTCCCTCGTGCAGGGTAAGCCTGACCCCACTCCTCTTATCTGACACCAGGGAGGGAGGAAGCACTCCCACTGGCTTCTGGGCAGAGGGGTGGGAGATGTGAAAAAATGTCATCAGGCACAGTGGAGATGGGGAGGGGCACAGCTTCACACAAGTCCCTCTGCCTGTCTAGTAATGAATTCTGGCTGGGAGGAGGGGGTAGGAGGGTGGCCAAGTGCCCTCAGAGAGTGCTCTGCCTGGCATCTTTGGCACCCATGTCATAGGTTTGCCATCACTGATCTAGGTAGATGTATGAAAGCACAATAGAGCAGTATGGTACTTTTTATTTTTATAAAATTTTTATTTCTAAATGCACTTTTCTTTCTGACCTCACACAACAACCCCTTTTTTAAAAAAGACAAAAAAAAGAACTAACTAAAATTTAAAAACACACATCATGTATGAACAACAATAAATAATTATAATATTCTACCTTGGTACAGAAGGGAAGACAGTACACATTCTCAGGTTTTTTTTTTTTGTTTTTTTTTGTAGAGGCAACTTAGTTTGTTGAAATTATAATACTTAGTTTTGTATTTGTTGTCATTATTCAGACACACTCCTATTTTTTAAACCTTTAGCTGTGCTTGGCCCTGTCCCTCATGTCTCATTTCTAATTGGTTAACATATACTTTTTATGTACCTTCCTTCTGTACTCCTTACACACACTTCGTATGAGTATAAGCCCTCATTACAACCTACCATATAAATATATGAATAAAAATGTGTGACTTTTTAAAATAAGCAAATAGATACATGGATAACATTCAAACTCCTTAGTCCTACAATATGGATTCCCCATAATCTGGCACCCTTTCTAAATTTCATTCCTACCACTTGCTTTCTTTATAATCTATCTTCCAGCTTAAGATGAGCTACCATCTTCCATTTCCTTGCCCATCTCCATCCTTAAAACGACTAATGCTTTCCTGCCTCAATTAATTTTTTTCTTCATTTTTTTCTTCATTTCCAATGCCTGATATTTCTACCAATACCTCCCAACCACAACATACATGCATGCTGGCTTATTGAATCCTTTAAAGGACTGAACTGCACCTCTAAATAAAGAGTTTTTAACCGGAGATCTCTGAACTTTAAATATATGTATATATTACATTGCATTGATCTAATATTTTTTAATTTTTTATTTAATTAATTATTTTGGAATATTTTTCCATGGTTCCATGATTCATGTTCTTTCCTTCCCTTCCCTCCCTCCCACTTTCCAGAGCCTATGAGCATTTCCACTGTGTTTTACATGTATCATTGTTCAAAACATATTTCCATATTATTAATATTTGCAATAGAGTGGTCATTTAAAGTCAACATCCTCAATCATGTTGCCATTGAACCATTTGATCATAGATCAAATATTATTGATAATCAAAAGAAAAATGATATTTTGCACTTATATATTGCTTCAAGGTTTGTGAAAAGTTCTACATGCAGAATTTTATTAGATCTTCACAATAAATTTGTGAGTTAGGTACTGGCCCCATTTTGCAGACCAGGACTCTGAAGCCAAGAGTAAATAAATGGATTGTTTATTGTCACACATTTAGTCAGTATCAGAGGTAGGATTTGAAACCAGATCTCAGAGAATTTAAAATTCAAAATTCTTCCTCTTACATTGTGACTTTTTCCTCAAATTAAAGGTACTTGATGCAATTAGATGAAAAAGACATATCAAATGTGAATCTTATTTCTCTTAGATGCATCATAAAAATAAAGTGCCCAAAGCCAAACCTATCAATTTGCTGTGAAACACTAGAGTTCACTTAAAATACATGTGTGAATTCCAAAATGTTCTTACCATTCCAAGAAAGACTATTTCATTCTGTTTCCCTACTAAAATACTGCATTTGTAGAGGATTTTCCTATAATTTCACATTAAAAATAACTTCATGAAAGGAACCTAATTATGTAACAACGTTATCCATTCCTAGACTGAATTCTGACTAACTTGAATTGGTGGTATTTTTGATGAAGTAAGGAATTTTTGTTCATGCTATGTTCAATTTGTTTTAAAACACACACACACACACACACACACACACACACACACACACACACACANGTTTTAAAACACACACACACACACACACACACACACACACACACACACACACACACACACACACACACACCAAGAGTATAGGTAACTGAAAAGAAATATGTTGAACTCTAGGCAATGATCCTGTCTGGACTAGCTATCAATCCAGTAATAATAGCATGGATGTTTAATCTCTCTGCGATATACTTTACCAATCCATCCTGTAAAATGTTCATGAAAAATACCCAGAAGAATAAAATAAGAACTTAGCAAAACAAGATTTTTTTAAACAACATATACTTAATGATTTGAGTACATACTCTTTGAGAAACCTAGTATCAGAGAAATAACTACTTCAAAAAATAAGTTAGATTTACCTGGAAATAAATACAATGAAGAATCTACTGTACCACTAAAATAGAGGCCATTTTTAACATATCCATATGTGCATCAGCTCACAATGAAGTATAGAGCAAGAATGCAGTTGCAGTCTATAATTTGATTCCCTCTCTCCAGTACTTCCCTGTAGAGCACATTATCAATATTTTCAGTTTCCTTAGAGGGGACCAAAAAGCTGTCCCCAATATCCTTACCTTGTGCATCACATGTATTCAATAATAGAAGTAAAACACTCTCTACTGGAAATCTCATTTTTTGGACATGGAAGAAAGACATATTTATGAATTGTTATTGCCGAGACTGTGTAATGTTCACTTCTGGCTTCTCCAAATAAGAACTTTCTTTATACAGAGGTTGAAAAAATACTTCCTGTATAAAGTTCACTACCTAAATGTCCCACCCACCAGATACTTGAGCAAACCTAAAAAAAAAACCCTCCTAACAAATATGAAACTGCAAAAAAGGCAACAAATCTTCACTCATTCCTTGTCAGTATTTGAATAGGATTCTTTGTATCCTCCCCCTGACTGTTAAAGTTGTAACCTCTACTCTGATTTGTCACTAAAAACACAAATATATTCTTAGTTGGAATATTTTCAAATCCTGAGATTGGGCAAAGAATAAATTAAGGAATACTTTATGTATGTACTCCATTTCCAATTTACTGAAACTAAATGAATATTTAATTAAACTCCTTTAGAAAGGAGGACATTATGGGGAAGAGAGGGGGAATTTTAATCTTTCATTTACCGTACTTCAGACTGGTCAATGCTTACACAATCATCTCAGATATCTTGTGTAAACTTTGCAAAGAATACAATTCTGGCTTATCCAATTGCCTGTTTCTTTAGTAACACATTAATTTTATTTTCACCCTAGCAGCCTTGTATTTATTTGTAAAGCAACTGATTCCCACTCAGTAGTAATTAAATCAGCAAAATAATTTAAATCATAAAAAATAGAAATACCAGGGTTACTAAATTCCCTAAACTACAAAAATCTCACATAATAGCTTCTTTATTCTTTTTCTCTATCCAGTGTAATTTTATCTCTTTTATTCTCCAAGGCAATACTTAATTTGACAGTTCTGTCAACAGTGTATTAGTGCCCCATTTTTCCCATGTATTCTCCAATATTTGTCATTTTTTTGTCCTATGTAAGAAAAGAATCCTTTGTTTTCTCTGCTTAGTTAACACTTTTGTTGGCAATAACTTTGAATCAACACAAGCTTGAAATAAGTGGGAGAAGCTTGGAAAAAAAAATAAAAGAAGGTTGGCTCAAAGAAGAAAGTAGGCCTCAGGGGTCACCTTCAGTCATTGTCTTGGGTGAGTGGATAGCTGGATTTCCCTTCCTCTCTTCTGGAGACAGTTTAATTTTGATTGAGGGTTAACAAGTCCTGGCTGAGCCAAGCACTGGAACAATATTTAGTTAGATAGGTTAATGTCTTTTCTACTCTTTTGTATTTCTCCACTTTATAAATAAAAGATTTATAATATTCATATATTTAGCCAAACCATTAATTTTAACACTTACACATATTAGCCAGTGTGACAAGGTGTGAGGTGGTTCTCAGAGTTGTTTTAATTTGCATTTTTGTAATTGATGGTAATTTGGAGAATTTTTTCAAATATTGCCAATTTCCTTTACAATTGAACAACAGTTCACTTCATTCCAAACTCCCCAGGTGTATGAAACTAATTTTGATCTGGAACATTGATATTTTTGTTCAGAGAAGAATTGTTGTTCATTTATTTTCAGTCCTGCCCAACTCTTTGTGACCCCATGTGGGGTTTCCTTGGAGATATGGGGGTGTTTTGCTATTTCTTTCTCCACCTCAAAGTACAGATGAAGAAACAGAGGCAAACAGGTTTAAGTAAAATAAACTGAAATAAAGAAAACTACCAAATTAACAATAAGGGTCTTTAACTGAGGCAAAGGGATTACAATTGAGGACCAACAGAGCACCAAAGTATGGAAGTACTGATTTGGGGGAGAAGACACAGGACTTAAATACCCTGCAATAAGAGCAAGTCTTAGAGGGTATGATAACCAGGAGGGGTATGTTGTTTTATAAAATAGCCAAAAGATTGATGGGTGCTGACATCTGACCAGAAGAAATAATCACTAAGAGGAAATGTCCAAAGAAACAGCAGGATCATTTTTTAACTCATTTGGACCATCTGAGCCATCCTAAGTCACTTCAATTTGTCTCTGTGGAGTCAGGGCTAGGTCAGCTCATAGCTAGTTGCATTCAACATTCTCCCTTTTTGGTTAAGTGAAATTCTATCAATAAACAAGGGAGGTATCAAGGAGTCTGATGAACTACTAGACCAGTTGGTGGCCAGAATTTCTGGAATATTGTTCTAGGGTGGGAGCCTAAGTCCACAGGAAAGAAGCCAAAAAAACCATAAATACACCAGTGGTTGAGGGATCATGCTCAATACTACTATGGAAAGCCAGATTTTCCCACCAAGGGGTCATAGGTAGGGAGTGAGCTGCCCCCAATGTCTACTTAATAGACACATTTTATCTTGAATCATAAATGTCCTTTGTAGCTATATGGTCTTCTGGAAAAATTTTCTCTGGGAAATTCTAGAAGTTCTTAGGGAAATTCTGGAGGGTCTCCTTTTTAAATATTTTTTCTTCTCTGCTTCATATTTATATGGAGTGGAAATTGAGGGGACCCTGAAAATTCCAAGGTTCACCCTCTTCAGCTACCACTGAAGAAAACTGGGAAGCCATTTCAAAATGAAATGTTTTATTTTGAGAGAGAGAGAGAGAAAGAGAGAGAGAGAGAGAGAGAGAGAGAGAGAGAGGTCCAATTTATAAGCTCCAAAAGTAAAACAGCCAAAAACCAAAAGCAAAAAGCAAAAAAAGCCCCAGCTTACAGACACACCTTATATATAGGAAAATACAACCATCAGGCTAAATGACATCATTCTGACATATTCACTTTGGTCATGGTCCAGCCTTCCAGAAGGCAGGTAACCTGCAAATTAACCTTTCGAACAAAATGGTCAAGGGTCAAAAACATGTTCTAACCTACAAACTACCTCAGATACACTTTATGATATATTTGGGTTGCAGGAACTTCTAGTCCATCTGTGGAAGGCACCCTTTGAATGCAAATTGCACAAGCTGGGTCAGTAAGAGGTAAGGGGCATGGCTAAAAGTACAAAATTAAAGTAGTCAAGGATTAAACTGTGGAAGGGAATAGTTGTAGAACATGGAAGAGGCTATTAGCCTAGCCTTGGTTTTATTAAATGTATTCCTATATCACCAGACCACATCTCTAAACATTTTCAAAGTACAAACTCAAAAGATATCCCCAAATCTCAAAAATTACCTTGTATAATACCTTAGTTATTGCTGTCCCACTCAGGCCAAAGGTAATTAAAAGGCCATTATGTTCTGGAGGGTGTGGAGCAATCTTGTTCTTCAAGGAATGCTTTCTCAGAGAGACCAGATTTACTAACTCTTTCCGGAGTCCCAGGCATGTACATTTTGAAGATATTAATATTGCTAACATAACACAATTTTTTTTACAAAACAGTTCTCAATTCATACTAGTACAATACTTTCTCCAATAATTCATTAATTTTTTTAAATTTTTTTTAAACCCTTAACTTTGGTGCATTGGCTCCTAGGTGGAAGAATGGTAAGGGTGGGCAATGGGGGTTAAGTCAAGTGACCAGGGTCACATAGCTGGGAAGTGTCTGAGGCCAGATTTGAACCTAGGACCTCCCGTCTCTAGGCCTGACTCTCAATCCACTGAGCTACCCAGCTGCCCCACCAGTAATTGATTTAAACCAGCACATACCTTGTGGTTCTGATAACAGAACTCTAAAAGGAACGTCAAATTGGGCACCCACAGCTGACTAAACTTGGGGTTGCTATATCCCAAATTGACACGGTCTTTGGGGTACCCAGATTTCACATTGACAAGGGCAAAGCATGTTGCCCTAGAGAATTTCACTACTAAAGATGGAAATCATTGAGGCATAAGTATAGACAACTGGCATTTGAGGGCACACCCTAAATGCCAGGTGCATTGACATTTAGGCCTGAAAGGCAGTCTACCTTTGGCAAAATCTTAACAAACAAAATATTACCCCATTTCCCCAAAGTCTGTCAATGTCTCAGATCTGGTGGTTCTGAATGGTGGGTTTTCATGTAAGGCTTTGGCATCCTCTACCTTTGTGTAGACAGCTTCATTGCTGCAAAAGAAAACAGGAGAAATCTATCATCATGTTATCCAATAGGACCTGACTGACTCCTAGCATACTTTTTCATCTCTAGGATTAATATAAGCTGCTAATTTTGGTACCCTGAAATGTTATCAGTCCTTAAACATACTTGACACTGGCACATATATCAATTATTAGTAGTCTCATTAGCTAATTTCTAACCACTTATTATTTTTATTAAAATTATTTATGCCCATTACAAATGTACATTGGCTATATGCTTGATCAGAACTCTCCTAAGGCAATCTTATAGAGAAAACAACAAAAAAATAGATGCATACTAAAACATAAAATATAAAAGCAAAAATAAAATTCATGTAACAAGTTTATTGAGACTTGTGAATCTGAAAATTGTCCTCATTGTTTGTGGCAAAAATAAAAATATTAGCTAATTAAAAATATCAGCTAATAAATCCTTTTTTTTTAAACACTTAACTTCTGTGTATTGGCTCCTAGGTGGAAGAGTGGTAAGGGTGGGTAATAGGGGTCAAGTCAAGTGACCAGGGTCTCACAGATGGGAAGTGTCTAAGGCCAGATTTGAACCTAGGACCTCCCATCTCTAGGCCTGACTCTCAATCCACTGAGCTACCCAGCTGTCCCCTAATACTACGTAAAATTCTAATCAAGTATCCTATTATAAAAACTCCAAAATAAATATTAAGAATGCTTACATGGGAGTTCCAGGTTAAGATGGCGGCAGAGTAAGAAGCAGCTCTTAACCTCTCCTGACTGAAACACACAAAACTCCTCAAGGGGACATAAAAACAAGTCCAGACGAACGGAGGAACCCCACAACAGGGCACAGCGTGGAAGGTACGTGGAATCAAGGCATTTCCATGCTATAAAGGGGTGAAACAGCTCTCACTAAATCGCGTGCTGAGCAACCACCCCACCCCCAGGCCCTCCACACACAACACCTATAGCTCCAAAGCCAGCTAAAAAGAAATAGAGCAAGTTTGGGGCACCCATCTCATCATTGGCAGCTCCGGGGCCTGTTCCTGAGAGCAGCAAGATTTAGGACCCCAAAAAGCTAACGAACGCACAAAAAATTTGAGCGCGGAAGCAGGGCGCCGAGAGTGGATGCAGGGCACAGAGCTCGGGCTCAGAGCGCAGGCACGGGTGGAGGCGTGGGTGGAGGCAGACACAGCCACAAGCTAAAGTTCTGAAACCCTGAGTGGGGAACCAGTGCAGACAGGTATACGACTGTGGAAGCAGCGCCCTGAGACTTGTAAAGAAACCTCTGGCAGTCGATCAAGCAAGGGGGTCCACCAGGGGCTTGACCGCGGACAGACCCTAAGCACGAGGATAAACCTGAGAAGCTGGTGGGCTAACGATGGCTACCCAGTCTCAGGAAGTTCAGAAGACAAAGATTAACAACAAGAAAAAGAAGTCTTTAACACTCGACAACTTTTACACAGAGAAAATCCAGACAACCGAGCAAACAGAGGAGGAGAACAAACAAGCATCCGGACCCTCCTCAAATAAGGAAAACTCCTCACAAGCTATGGAAGAGTTCAAAACTGAGATTTTGAGAAAAATGGAAGAGATCTGGCAAGAAAATAACTGTTTAAAAGGTAGAATCTTGCAATTGGAAAGTGAGGCTCAGAAACCAAATGAACTGATACGCAAATTGAACACCAGAAATGACCAGATTGAAAAGGAATACCAGAAGATTATGACCGAAAACCAGAAGATTATGGCTGAAAACCAGAAGATTATAGCAGAAAATCAAAAGATCATAGCCGAAAATCAATCCCTAAAGGCTAGAATTGAGCAAGTAGAAGCTAATGATCTCTCAAGACAACAAGAACAAATAAAACAAAGTCAAAAGACTGAAAAAATAGAAGGAAACATGAAATATCTCAATGAGAGAGTGACAGACCAAGAAAACCTGTCTAGAAGAGACAATTTGAGAATAATTGGTCTTCCAGAAAAACCAGAAATTAATAGAAACCTGGACTCCATACTAACAGAAATAATTCAACAAAATTGCCCTAAAGTCCTACAACAAGAGGGCAATATAGACATTGAAAGGATTCATAGAACACCTGCGACATTCGACCCAGATAAGAAAACACCCAGAAATATAATTGCCAAATTCAAGAGTTTCCAAGGAAAAGAAAAAATCTTACAAGAAGCCAGAAAGAAACAATTCAAATATCAAGGAGCACCAATCAGGATCACACAGGATCTGGCAGCCTCCACGCTAGAGATTGCAAGGCTTGGAATACGATATTCAGAAAGGCAAGAGAGCTGGGCCTGCAACCATGGATCAACTACCCATCAAAATTGACTATATATTTC
>NW_025391283.1:0-179 GCF_016433145.1 Gracilinanus agilis | reverse complement strand
TGAAGAATTCCAGGTATTTGCACAGAAAAGACCAGGGCTAAATGGAAAGTTTGATATCCAACCACAAAAATCGAGAGAAACATGAAAAGGTAAATAAGATACAGAGGGGAAAGAAAGAAAACTTATAATTTTTAAATTTGCCTTTTTAAGGGCCTCAGTGAGATCTAATTATCTGTATT
>NW_025391282.1:0-8441 GCF_016433145.1 Gracilinanus agilis | reverse complement strand
CCCTTCTCCTTAAGCTATTTCCTTTAAAACCAGTGGTTTGCTATTAAGACCCTATCCCTTATCCCCTCCCTTGATTGACTTCCCTTTATACCCCCTCCCTTATTTCTCCCCCCTATACTATGCTATTCTAACTATGTATCTTAACTCTCTATCTCTAATCCCAAAAATAATAAATTCCTATCTATGCTATTTCCTAAACCAGTGATGGGCAAACTATTCCCCACAGGCTTCAGATCCAAACCGTAGTTTGCCCATCACTGCCTTGAGCAATTCCCTAATCACTACATCTGGATGTGGGGGCATAGTGATTAGGGAATAGCTTAAGGTAGTGATAGGCAAACTGTGGCCTGGATCTGGCCCATGGGGAACAGTTTGCACATCACTGTCCTAAACTTTCTTTTTTTTTTTAAACCCTTAACTTCTGTGTATTGGCTCCTAGATAGAAGAGTGGTAAGGGTGGGCAATGGGGGTCAAGTGACTTGCCTAGGGTCATACAGCTGGGAAGTGTCTGAGGCTGTATGAACCTAGGACCTCCCATCTCTAGGCCTGACTCTCAATCCACTGAGCTACCCAGCTGCCCTCGGTCCTAAACTTTCTATTCTTACCTATGCTAAAGACAAGGGATGGGAAATTTTAACTAGGAAAGATTTGGGGTTTGAATGCAAATGGTAAACACATTTGAACATGCTTATTCAATTAACAATGCAAATATGTAACAAAAATAAGTTATAACTTTGTAACTTTCTCACTTGCTCTATGGTAATGCAACAATTGATCTCAGTAACTTCTGTTAATACTCAACTTCCAATAAACATTTATATTAAACAAACAAATCTAACAGTTTTAAGTTTCTATAATACATAATCTATTATTAATGAACATTAGTATATAATAAGTTCCTAAGCTATATTAGAATGTTAATCTATTAGTAATATATCTAGCTAAATTCATAATATCATTTATGCCTATCTCTTATTTAACTTATGGATAAACCTATGTAAGAAATCCGTAACTATAATATACTGTCCCTATACTATCTACATGTAAAAAATCCCTGACTAATCTTTCCCTAGGATTAGTAAACTTATTATGGGTTAGTATCAAGTATAATACATATGTACAAGGGATTTTTTTTATGTGAAATTCTAACATCGAGAGTAATTCAAGTACTGTTAACCAGATCTAGGAACATAAGTTCTCTTTTGCCATGGTCAAAGTACTTTTTACTCTATTTACAATGTATATACACTATGTACATGTGAAATAAGTTTAAGTGTCTATGTGTTGGAATATGACCAAACATGTTCTGTTTGGTTTTAATATTCACCATCTCCTTTAGAATCCTGCTGTCAATCACTATTGGCTGTTGAATGCAAACCGGTGTGTGGATGCATTGATTTGTGATCTGATTAGTGTCTGGTTATGTTAACCTTGTACTATGCAAACCTAACCTTGCAAAGTTGATCATGATGTTGTGCTTCTGTGGTAAGGTTGTACAAGTCACATAGGTATTGTACACAGTTCAGTTCTTTTGTGTAGTCCTTCTGTATTGTCCCTTGTGATGTCCTGATGTTTCTTTATATTTTCATCTGTACTGGATGCCCATCTTGACTGCTGTCTAGCTTGACTGTAGAAATTTGTCACCTTCAGATACTGAAACTGTCATGTGTGTGATTGTGTTGCATCATGTCGTAAAAAAATTTTGTGTTGTCACAAAAAAATTTTGATTCTTTAGAAAAGTTATTATAAGTCTGTCGTAGTCCATTGTTTTATTTGTTGTCTTTATGTTTATTCATCAGTGTCACTAATATGCTCTATTTGGATCTTTTGACTGCTGTTGTTCTACTGTGGTTGGGTCATTTTGCTGAGGCAATTCCTTGGAGGACTTAATGTGGATTTCTACTTCTGACTTTGACTGCTATAGGATTTACTAAAATTATTTCATAGGGTCCATGCCATTTAGGTTCTAAGATTGATTTTATGGTGAAGTTTTAGTGTCTCCTGGTTTATAGTTATGCAAACTAAAGTCAAGTGGTATTCTTTGTTGGATCAAGGCTAATCTGTGTTTAGCCTTTCTTTTAATAGTGTGATGTATTCATAGAGCTTACACTCTATTCCTAGGTGTGATAAGTAGTCTGTTTCTTGTGGAGCCTTGCCATTCCATTGTAATTGACCATATAGTAACTTGAAAGGTGATAAATGAGTAATACTATTTGGTTAGCTCCTGAGCCATAGGAAAAAAGTCTGGCCATTTCAGGTGTGACTCTGCACAGAGTTTTCCTACCAGAGTTTTCAGATGTCAGTTCAGTCTTTCAACATGCCCTGATGACTGTGGCCTATATACGGAACAAAGATGTCTTTTTATTTGCAAAATGACTTCCAGAATCTGATGAAATAATAGCAGGAATGGAGAATCTAGGTATAATTTCTCTCAATAAGATCTTTACTACAAAAGCTGCATTATTATGTCTAGCTGGAAATGCTTCTGGCCACTTTGCCAGTCTATCCACAATCAACACATATCTATACCCTTGGCAATATAGTCATTCTTCACAGACTCTTTTTGCTGTTGTTGTTATTCCCTTGGCAATCTAATGTTTTTCCACAGAATCCACAAGGGCTAATGTCCCATAATGCCCTTTGTGGTGCAAAGCATTGCATAAAGTATGGAACAGCATTTTTGGCTAAAATGGTTTTCCACAAGGAGACATCCATACTCCATTCACTAGATCTGCTCCAAGATATTTTTTTCCAGTACTTTACTTCCTGTGGAGAATATGCATTTTGTAATTGATCTTCATCCACTAAGGATAAGTTCAGTACTGATATTGGTCCAAATCTACCTCTGAATTTCAAGATTTTGTCTGCCCTGTGGTTGCCTATCTGCACTGGTCGTACTAAATGTTGATGAACTTTGCAATGAATTACAGACACTTTTGCTGGAAGTTGTATAGCTTGTAAAAGATCACTTATCAAATTCCCATAGGCTATTGCCTTCCTGTTTGAAGTTACGAAACCCCTGTGTTTCCAGATTTCTCCTAAAGAATGAATTACTTCAAATGCATATTTCAAATCTGTAAAAATGTTGACACATTTATTCTCTGCAATCTGGAATGTTCTTGTCAGTCCTAGGAGTTCTGCACCTTGTGCACCTGATATTTGGTTGCAAGGCTGTAAACCCATAAGGTTTCGGTTTCTGTCACAACAGCTGCCCCGGAGTAACTCTTCCCATTTACCATGTAATTCAATCCATCACAGAATAGATTCAAGTTGACATCAACTAGGGGAACATCTGACAAATCCTCTCTAGTCTTCTGAACAACTTGTAGGGTCTCATTACAGTTGTGTAGACTTTCACCCTCCAGTGGTAAATCTGGGATAAGAGTAGCTAGGTTGATATTTTTACAGCAATGAAAAGATAAGTTCTCATTGGTTAACAATATGGCCTGATACTGGGAGAGCTATTGCAATGTGAAAACTTGTAGATTGATATTCCTCAACGTTGTTTGTATTTGATGTGGGGAATACAATCTCCGTTCTCCTCCCAGTGTCAAACTTGAGGACTTCCTAACCATAAGGACTGCTGTAGCAACAATCTTCAAACAGCTAGGCATTCCTTGGATTACGTGATCTAATTTAGAACAATAAAAGGCTATTGGTCTTAGATTATTCCCAAGAGTTTGCATGAGTACACCATAAGCTATCCCTTTATCCTCATGCATAAACAGATGAAACAGTTTCTCATGATCAGGGATGCCTAAGGCTGGTGATGACAAGATTGCAGCCTTAAGCTTTTCCACTGCATGCTTATGTTCTTTGTTGAGTTTCAGTAGTTCGGTGACATTGTTCCTGGTTAGCTCTGTCAATGGTTTTGTGATTATGGCATAGCCAGGTATCCACTGCCTACAGAAACTCATCACGCCTATGATTGCCCTGAATTGTTTCTTTGTCTTTGGCAAACTCAACTTTTGTATATCAGCAAAAAGAGTGTGTGAAAATTGTAAAATCTACATGCAATTCAACCAAAGCACTACAGAAGTCATAAGCCTGGGAGGTAAACAACTTGCATACCAAGTTGCAAGAACCACACAGTGAGCACTTAATAGTGTTTGTTGATTAATTCTTCCTTTACCAGATGATAACTCTAACTGTAAACCATAGGTAGTAGGGAAATAGGATTGTGCTCACACCAAAAAATGAATGGTACTTAAAGTGCCATTTTATTAAGACCTTCACTCTTCAGAGTTTGGGAGATAATTGAATCTTCAAACATCAGAAACCTAGTTAAGAAAGGAGTTGAGAGGACTTCTGGGTTAAGATGGCGGCAGAGTAAGAAGCAGCTCTTAACCTCTCCTGACCGAAACACACAAAACTCCTCAAGGGGACATAAAAACAAGTCCAGACGAACGGAGGAACCCCACAACAGGGCACAGCGTGGAAGGTACGTGGAATCGAGGCATTTCCATGCTGTAAAGGGGTGACACAGCTCTCACTAAATCTCGGGCTGAGCAACCACACCACCCCCACCCCCTCCACACACATCTATAGCCCCGAAGCCAGCTAAAAAGAAATAGAGCGAGTTTGGGGCACCCATCGAGTCATTGGCAGCTCCAGGGCCTGTTCCTGAGAGCAGCAAGATTTAGGAGCCCAATAAGCCAAAAAACGCATGAGAAATCTGAGCACGGGAGCAGAGAGTGGACACAGGGTGCAGAGCGCAGGCTGAGAGCACAGGCATGGGCAGAGGCGTGGGTGGAGGCAGACACAGCCAGGAACTAAAGCTCTGAAAACCTGAGTGGGGAACCAGCATTGACAGGTATACGACTGTGGAAGCAGCGCCCTGAGACTTGTAAAGGAGCCTCCTGCAGAGGATCAAGCAAGGGGGTCCACCAGGGGGCTTGACATTGGAAAAAACCAGAACTCAGACCTCAGGAGCCAATATACCCTGGACAGACACTGAGTGCGAGGACAAAGCTGAGAAGCTGTTGGGCTAATGATGGCTACCCAGTCTCAGGAAGCTCAGAAGAGAAAGAATAACAACAAGAAAAAGAAGCCTTTAACACTTGACAACTTTTACACAGAGAAAATCCAGACAACTGAGCAAACAGAGGAGGAGAACAAACAAGCATCCGGACCCTCCTCAAATAAGGAAAACTCCTCACAAGCTATGGAAGAGTTCCAAACTGAGATTTTGAGGAAAATGGAAGAGATCTGGCAAGAAAATAACAGTTTAAAAGGTAGAATCTTGCAACTGGAAAGTGAGGCTCAGAAACCAAATGAACTGATAAGCAAATTGAACACCAGAAATGACCAGATTGAAAAGGAATACCAGAAGCTTATAGCCGAAAACTAGAAGATTATGGCCGAAAACCAGAAGATTATGGCCGAAAACCAAAAGATCATTGCCGAAAACCTAAAGATTATAGCTGAAAACCAGTCCCTAAAGGCTAGAATTGAGCAGCTAGAAGCTAATGATCTCTCAAGAAAACAAGAACAAATAAAACAAAGTCAAAAGACTGAAAAAATAGAAGGAAACATGAAATATCTCAATGAGAGAGTGACAGACCAAGAAAACCGGTCTAGAAGAGACAATTTGAGAATAATTGGTCTTCCAGAAAAACCAGAAATTAATAGAAACCTGGACTCCATACTAACAGAAATAATCCAGCAAAATTGCCCTGAAGTCCTACAACAAGAGGGCAATATAGACATTGAAAGGATTCATAGAACACCTGCAACATTCGATCAAGAAAAGAAAACACCCAGAAATATAATTGCAAAATTCAAGAGTTTCCAAGCAAAAGAAAAAATCTTACAAGAAGCCAGAAAGAAACAATTCAAATATCAAGGAGCACCAATCACGATCACACAGGATCTGGCAGCCTCCACGCTAAAAGATCGCAAGGCTTGGAATATGATATTCAGAAAGGCAAGAGAGCTGGGCCTGCAACCACGGATCAACTCCCCATCAAAATTGACTATATATTTCCAGGGGAAAGTATGGGCATTCAACAAAATTGAAGAATTCCAGGTATTTGCACAGAAAAGACCAGGGCTAAATGGAAAGTTTGATATCCAACCACAAAAATCGAGAGAAACATGAAAAGGTAAATAAGATACAGAGGGGAAAGAAAGAAAACTTATAATTTTTAAATTTGCCTTTTTAAGGGCCTCAGTGAGATCTAATTATCTGTATTCCTATGTAGAGAAACGTTGTGTATAATTCTCTGTAGTGAATTCTATTCACTATTTTAATATTCACTATTATAGTAATAAGAAGAATAATTCACAGGGTGAGGGTGGAACACTAAATAATCTAAGATGGCATAGGGGATGGGAAAGAGGAGGTGAATAGCAGGGGACACCAAGAGAAACCTGAGTGAATAAGAAAATAGGATATTCTATTACACACAAAGAGGGCATGGGAGGGAGAGGGGACAAATACTATTATAAGAAGGAGAGGAAGAGAGCATAAAGAGGTAATAATCAATCCTTACTCTTAGTGTAATCAACTTGGAGAGGGAAGAGTAGCTATACTATCCATTGGGACATAAAACTCTTATCTAATCCTTCTGAGAAAGTAAGAAGGGATAAACCAAGGGGAGCAGGGGAGTGGGGAGGTCAAAAAAAGGGAGGGGAGAAGAGGGAGGGAATTCATAAGGCCTTTAAAAACAAAAAGAGGGGGGAAAAATAAGGGAGGGGGTAGAAAGGGAAGTTAATCAAGGGAGGGGATAAGGGATAAAGGCTCAATAGCAAACCACTCATTTAAAAGGAAAAAGTATAAGGAAAATTCGAAAATGTCAGCAAATGCACAACTGATGATTATAACTCTGAATGTGAATGGGATGAACTCGCTCATAAAACAGAAGCAAATAGCAGAGTGGATTAGAAACCAAAATCCCACCATAGGTTGTCTACAAGAAACACATATGAGGCGGATGGACATACACAAGTTTAAGGTTCAGGGTTTTAGCAAAATCTTTTGGGCGTCAAATGAGAAAAAGAAGGCAGGAGTGGCTATTATGATTTCTGACAAAGCCAAAGTAAAAATAGATATCATTAAAAAAAGACAGGGAAGGTCATTACATCCTGAATTAAAGGCAGTATAAACAATGAGGAAATAACACTGCTCAATATGTATGCACCAAGTGGCATAGCACCCAAATTCATAAAGGAGAAACTGGCAGAGCTCAAGAAGGAAATAGATAGTAAAACCATACTAGTGGGAAATCTAAATATTCCTCTGTCAGATCTAGATAAATCAAACCGAAAAATAAATAAGAAAGAGGTAAGAGAGGTGAATAAAGTCCTAGAAAAATTAGATCTAATTGATATGTGGAGGAAAATAAATAGGGACAAAAAGGAATACACCTTCTTTTCACCTGCACATGGCACATTCACAAAGATTGACCATGTTATAGGGCACAGAATCATTGCAAACAAATGCAAAAGAGCAGAAATAATAAAGGTAACCTTCTCAGATCATAATGCAATAAAAATAATAATTAGTAAGGGCACCTGGACAGGAAAATCAAAAACTAATTGGAAATTAAATAATATGATTCTCCAAAACCATTTTGTCAAAGAAGGAATCATAGAAACAATCAATAATTTCATTGAAGAAAATGACAATGATGAGTCATCCTACCAAACTCTGTGGGATGCGGCGAAGGCAGTACTCAGTGGGAAATTTATATCCTTGAGTGCATATATTAACAAATTAGGGAGGGCAGAGATTAATGAATTGGGCATGCAACTCAAAAAATTAGAAAGCAAGCAAATTAAAAATCCCCAGATGGAAACTAAATTAGAAATACTAAAAATCAAGGGAGAAATTAATAAAATCGAAAGTAAAAGAACTATTGAATTAATAAATAAGACTAGAAGCTGGTACTTTGAAAAAACAGATAAAATAGACAAAGTACTAGTCAATCTAATAAAAAAAAGGAAAGAAGAAAACCATATTGACAGTATCAAAGATGAAAAGGGAAACCTCACCTCTAATGAAGGGGAAATTAAGGCAATCATTAAAAACTATTTTGCCCAATTATATGGCAATAAATATAACAATTTAGGAGATAAGGATGAATATTTACGAAAATATAAACTGCCTAGATTAACAGCAGAAGAAATAGAATACCTAAATAATCCCATATCAGAAAAAGAAATTGAACAAGCCATCAAAGAACTCCCTAAGAAAAAATCGCCAGGGCCTGATGGATTCACAAGTGAATTCTATCAGACATTCAAAGAGCAACTAATCCCAATACTATACAAATTATTTGATATGATAAGCAAAGAAGGAGTCCTCCCAAATTCCTTTTATGACACAAATATGGTACTGATTCCAAAGGCAGGGAGATCAAAAACAGAGAAAGAAAACTACAGACCAATCTCCCTAATGAACATAGATGCAAAAATCTTAAATAGAATACTAGCAAAGA
>NW_025391281.1:0-8617 GCF_016433145.1 Gracilinanus agilis | reverse complement strand
TTTTTTTTTTGTTTTAGCAATTTCTATCCAAATAGTTTTTTATACAAGTTAAATTCTAGCAAAGACATATACATATATATTTTTTGCAAATATAGCATAAACAGGTTAAGAGAATTAGCACATATATACATTTAGGACAATAGAAACAATTTCTTATGCAAGTGAACAGTATCCAATGTACTGTTATGAAATTACAAAAACAGTTCAAGTCTAATTATAGAAAATACATATTATAAAAGCTGACTAAAAGCTGTTATGACTCATGTGTTTGGAAGAATTGAAACAATTTCTGTTTGCAAGAGAATAATTGAACCAATAATAAGAGAATAATCGAACCAATGTAAGATTTTGAAACTGCCAATATTACAATAATATTGTAGTTTTGCCTAAATATTATACCCTAATATCTCTGTACAATGGATTGTTAAGATGAGATTTTGGAATTATTGGTTGTATGCTTTCAATAGAAAAATAATTTTCAGATCAAATTTGAGTAACATGGAACAATTCCAACAAAAATAATTGCAAGATATACATTGTACAATACAATTTAAATTTTTTGGGTGCAAGTAAAAAGTTGATCTTCAATAAATACCCATATGCTTTTAGAATAAAATGTCTGTAAGCAAGTTAATAAGTCTTTTGCAGTTAAACTGTCTCTTAATGAAAAAGTTCATCTGTGTGGATAGTTCATTAGACCTGTTCTCAAGTCAGTGGCTGTGCCTTGTTTGTTCGAATGCTGTTCTTCTGGGATCTGGTAGCTGTGCTGTCCTATGGTTAGTGCTGGATAGACATCTGCTTTTTCTGCTCTCTGGGTTGGTCTTTTCTGGGAATGCTTGATGACTCTGGTTTTCTTCCATGCATTCCTGATACCTGTGAAAATAGAAGCACAATCTCGACCCCAAATGAAAAATTCATTGGGTCTTTTTCTTGGAACTGGTTTGTAAGAAAGTGCCTGATAACATCCTTTTTGGTTTTGAATTTGGGCTTTTGAATTTTGAATTTGGGCTTTTATATTTCCTTTAGCTCTTTTCCCAATGGGTAATTCCCAATTTCCTGGGATACCAGCCTTAAGAGAGATGTTCCATGATTTGTCCAATTTTGCCCATCTCTTGCTGGTATAAGCGTTATTATTCCAATTTTTTAACTTTTTTGGAATAACCAAATGTGCAAGAATATTTGAAAGTTGTGCAACAACATTGCATACTTCTCCATTTTGAGCTTTTGCCCATACAGCATGAGAGTAATTATCTCCAATTACATATCCATTTTTCATTTTTACAAAAGAGGCATATTGTAATGCATCCCTTTGCCACAATTGTTCAGGTCTTACAACTTTGCAGTCGCCTCCTTGAGGAGTGTCAGAATAAGGAGCACAAGATTTGCATTGCCAATCAATTTCACTGACTTGTATAGAAAATTGAGGTTCACAAAATTTTGCACTCTGATGTAATATTGAGTACAAATTAACCGTTTCCTGCAAAGTAGTGGTTACTAGGCCATTTGCCTTTGAAATTCTCTCAGTCTGAGGTCTATGGAGATTGTGAGAGCAAATAAAATTTTCCTTTTGACTTTGCAAGATTGCATTCTGTGTGGTGTGAAACAACAGAACAGTTTCTGTATCTTGCATTAGTTTAATTTTTTTAGCCTTTAAACAAATGATCAGATAAACAACATATAAGTCACATATGATATTACAAGTCTGTGCTATGATCTTAAGCACGTGTCTAATTGAAAAGTCTTTTTGTGCTATAGTACTAGTATTTAGACTAAAATTTACTTCAGATAAAATATCTCTTTCCCAAAGAGCTTGTGGTATATGAAAAATACCAGAAAATGTCTTACTTTTCATGTAGAGCATAATCAATCTTTTATTAGTAATTTGTTGTGTCCAATTTAAATTTGAAATGTTAAATTTTAAATTTGACTTCACACTAACTTTTGCATTTAGCAAAGATTTGTTTGGAGATAGAATTGGTTGTGCAAGTTTTTTGTCATTTCCAATTGAAAAAATGTGAAATGCTTTGGATTTGACTAGTATCTTTCCCTTAGTATTTTCACCAATGACCTCAGGGCAGGTTTTTAGTCCCTGAGAAATGAGGCTTCTACTCTTACCTGAGTTAAGTTTTTGGGGAATCAAAGACTTATCTCTGGTGCCCTGAATTTTTAAGGGGCTCAAGGCTGGCCCCCCAAACAGTTTAAATGCTGTTTGGTTGTAGCTGTCCTAGTCTGTGTTCTCAGGAGATATGGTGAGGCCCAATGCTGTACTTTGGGACACCCTTTGAAAAATTTATGAGTCCACTTCAACTTTAATTTGGGACAGGATCCTGTAAAATGTCCAGCTTTGTGCCAAGCAAAGCAGACAGGTTTTGTCTTTTTAAATCGATCTGCCATCAGATTCTTGTGGTCTAAAGTTTTTATGTCTTGGCATGCTTTTATAGCCTCTTGGCGAAGAGTTGTCTCCTCAAAGAAATCTGTAGCATTGTGTTTTGTAGTTACAATCTGCCATGCTCTTAGAGCAGCTAGTCCAATTGGATTAAAGGTTTGCTCTGAATATAACAATTGCCTAGTAAGATTTATAAATTTACCTGTGCCAGTTAATTCATCATAGGCAATATCTACATGGTGTTTTTTGTTGATTCTAGCTTGTTCCTCACATAATTCCTGAAACAATAACTTCCATATTATGAAATCTTTGGCATTAAGCACAGATCCAACTAATTCATACCAAAAATCTGGTGGTAGAGATTGCTGGCTAATCTCATCTATCAGTGCCGTGGTGTCCTGGGCTGCATTACCATACTGAATGACACTGTTCCTGAGAGCTTCAAGAGTTTGGAATTCAACATCTTTCTGCTTTTCTAAGTTTACTTTTGCATTCTCAGGATTATTTTTAATTTCTGTTGGAGAAGCTGATTTCTCTGCTTTCTCTTCTAGGTTTAGGCTGGTTGTAAACCTGCAGTTAGTATTGAGTGAAGAAGGAGGAAGAAGAGGTGTGGGCTGAGCACTAGTCAGTTCATCAGAGTCAAGAGAAGCTGCATGAGGTGGAGGAGGAATAAACCGAGTGTCAGAAAGTCTATGGGCTCTAAGAGAAACTGAGTAAGATGGTGGAGGGATAGAGTCAGCAGGAACAAATGAAAGTGGAGAGGTTAGGGTAGGTAGAGGATCAGTAAGCTTAAGTGTGGAAGCAATAAGCGGAATCAGAGGATCAGCCTTTGAAGGCTGGAGCTCAGGAGATAGCTCGAGGGGAAGGTCAAGCTGAGAGTCAGCTTGATTCTGTGAAGGAAAAGAAGTCATCAGAGGGATGGGTGGAGCAAGATAGACGAAATTCAGGTTAGAAGGAAAGTCTAAGAGTGAGGCAGGTTGGGACAATGAATCTTGAATGGTTTCTGCCTCTAAAGCTGTTCTAACTACCTTCCAAGTTAACCATACTGATGATGCGACTCTAAGTCCCTTTTCTTGCGCTTTCTTTAAAGTCTGTCCAAGTTGGTCCCACTGTTGTACATTGAGTACTTCTATTTCTAGTAACTTGGGATCACATTTCAAAATCACCTTAAACAATGCCTGAAGTTTAGCTTCTGGTACTCTGTATCCTTGCCTGTGCACTAAGGATTTTAGCGATCGTATGTAACTAGTGTGAGAAGAAAGTTTCTGACCCATTTTCTAGTGGTCAGCGACTCACCCCAGAGGCCACCTGAGGTCCGTTGACCGTCCCAGGTCCTGCACTGCAGTCTTCCTCTCAGGTGTCAATCCACGATGGGCGCCAGATGAAGCCGTCCACCGACTCCACGAAGATTCCTAGTGGGTTGGACACTCAGAAAGGGGAACCAAGGACTGAGTGAAAATGGGCTACGGGTTAAGGATTAATGGAAAGAGAACATAAGGCGAGAATAAAGATACACAGACACAGAAAGTTTTGGCATAAGGTAGACAGACAGCAAGTAAGCTCTGATGGTCAAGAGCTTCATGGTAAGGAGCTCTGATGGTTGAGAGCTCTCTTGCCAACTGATGTCTTGTCACTTTTATTGGGGTTACAACAGTATGGGGGGAAGGGGAGAGGCTGGTGGCCTGATACATTAACATTATGAGGTAATCATCATAAAATGCAAACTGCCAAAATCTGAAACAATAGGTAGAGCTAAGATCAGGATCCAGGGTGGATAGGGCCTAAGGCATCTACTGATGTTTGATACCTATGTTAATTGATCATTGAAGGAAAAGTAAGGAGACAGAGATAACGGACTCTCTTCTGGGGTGTAGCCTTAGGGAAGGGCTAGGGATTTGGCAAGGTCAACATTCAATTTGACTCAGGATTGCAGAGATCAATCATTAGCAGTATAAGAGTTAAGTTTTTGAATACTTCTTAAAATAATATCACAATTAATGTATACCTGGATTGCTACATATCCCCCTTTTTTAAAAAAAAAAAGAAGAAAAAAAAATTATTAGAGTGAGTGGGGAAAAAATGAATTTAAAAACAAAAGAGAATGGAAAATTCTAAAAAGAAAAGGGAAAAGGGAAAATCTCAAAGACAAAAGTAAAAACTGTGATTGAAGGAAGAGGATTAAAAATTTGAAAAAGATGCAAAGTGAAATCTAGCAAATCAGAAGATTCTTGTTAAAAAAAAAATAATGTTGGAAAATAAAATTTCAAATCAGAAAATGTAAGAAGGCCCGAATTAATGTGAAACTTACAGTTTCCCAAGCATGTGGGAGATATAGTATGTTATCCATTGGCAATCAAGGGTGTAAGAAGTTGTCAAGCCTTTAAAGTGAAAGAAGGGTCTAGTTTGAGACAAAAGGGAAGTTTTATTTCCCTGTCTGATTTTATGTCAGATTTTCGGGATGGTGGAGCCAAGATGCCAGCCACATTGAGATATTAGTTGGAAACTTGGTAGAAGGCCAACCTGCGTTTGAGGGTGTCAAAACACTGCGTCCTTTTACCTCCAACCAGGACCTTAGTAACCAACATCCATCTGTCTTCTATGGATTTTAGGTCTCTTTCGATCTTAGGCTTTCTGGCAAGTTGTAAAGGCTCTGTCTCGGTCCCTACTTCTGAAATCATTCATACTAGGCCCGTGATGTTTACCAAATACTTGTAGGTTCCTACATCCTTAAG
Organism: Gracilinanus agilis; assembly: GCF_016433145.1. Lineage (NCBI taxonomy): Eukaryota > Metazoa > Chordata > Mammalia > Didelphimorphia > Didelphidae > Gracilinanus > Gracilinanus agilis. The sequence goes on along the minus strand of NW_025391281.1, from coordinate 3,499 downwards.
CTTTTGGATAAACAAATAGAGCCAATATATAAAAAATTATCTTAATCTACAAAATCAAAATCTTGGTACTGATTCCCATATACATCAGTATCCAAAGTAGAGTGAAAAAATAAAATGGGAAAAATAAAAGGAAAGAAAAGAAAAACGTAAAATCAAATGCCTCATTACAGATGAAAAATAAAATAAACAATGAAAAATGTTAGACTGGTGGCTCACATTTCATGTGGAAATATTTTTTAGCCAACCAAAAGTTTCTCACTCAAAATAAGATCAGTTTCCTAAACCAAATTCACAGTGTGAGTGCACGAGATTTTTCACCAGGTAAAGGGTTTTTCAACACAGGATAACACAACAATTGATGCACATACAAAAGTACAAATATTCCCAAATTATAACATACTATTTGGTTGCTGAATCATTACATCTGCCTTTCAATTAAAAGGTAGTTTTTTTTTTGTTTTAGCAATTTCTATCCAAATAGTTTTTTATACAAGTTAAATTCTAGCAAAGACATATACATATATATTTTTTGCAAATATAGCATAAACAGGTTAAGAGAATTAGCACATATATACATTTAGGACAATAGAAACAATTTCTTATGCAAGTGAACAGTATCCAATGTACTGTTATGAAATTACAAAAACAGTTCAAGTCTAATTATAGAAAATACATATTATAAAAGCTGACTAAAAGCTGTTATGACTCATGTGTTTGGAAGAATTGAAACAATTTCTGTTTGCAAGAGAATAATTGAACCAATAATAAGAGAATAATCGAACCAATGTAAGATTTTGAAACTGCCAATATTACAATAATATTGTAGTTTTGCCTAAATATTATACCCTAATATCTCTGTACAATGGATTGTTAAGATGAGATTTTGGAATTATTGGTTGTATGCTTTCAATAGAAAAATAATTTTCAGATCAAATTTGAGTAACATGGAACAATTCCAACAAAAATAATTGCAAGATATACATTGTACAATACAATTTAAATTTTTTGGGTGCAAGTAAAAAGTTGATCTTCAATAAATACCCATATGCTTTTAGAATAAAATGTCTGTAAGCAAGTTAATAAGTCTTTTGCAGTTAAACTGTCTCTTAATGAAAAAGTTCATCTGTGTGGATAGTTCATTAGACCTGTTCTCAAGTCAGTGGCTGTGCCTTGTTTGTTCGAATGCTGTTCTTCTGGGATCTGGTAGCTGTGCTGTCCTATGGTTAGTGCTGGATAGACATCTGCTTTTTCTGCTCTCTGGGTTGGTCTTTTCTGGGAATGCTTGATGACTCTGGTTTTCTTCCATGCATTCCTGATACCTGTGAAAATAGAAGCACAATCTCGACCCCAAATGAAAAATTCATTGGGTCTTTTTCTTGGAACTGGTTTGTAAGAAAGTGCCTGATAACATCCTTTTTGGTTTTGAATTTGGGCTTTTGAATTTTGAATTTGGGCTTTTATATTTCCTTTAGCTCTTTTCCCAATGGGTAATTCCCAATTTCCTGGGATACCAGCCTTAAGAGAGATGTTCCATGATTTGTCCAATTTTGCCCATCTCTTGCTGGTATAAGCGTTATTATTCCAATTTTTTAACTTTTTTGGAATAACCAAATGTGCAAGAATATTTGAAAGTTGTGCAACAACATTGCATACTTCTCCATTTTGAGCTTTTGCCCATACAGCATGAGAGTAATTATCTCCAATTACATATCCATTTTTCATTTTTACAAAAGAGGCATATTGTAATGCATCCCTTTGCCACAATTGTTCAGGTCTTACAACTTTGCAGTCGCCTCCTTGAGGAGTGTCAGAATAAGGAGCACAAGATTTGCATTGCCAATCAATTTCACTGACTTGTATAGAAAATTGAGGTTCACAAAATTTTGCACTCTGATGTAATATTGAGTACAAATTAACCGTTTCCTGCAAAGTAGTGGTTACTAGGCCATTTGCCTTTGAAATTCTCTCAGTCTGAGGTCTATGGAGATTGTGAGAGCAAATAAAATTTTCCTTTTGACTTTGCAAGATTGCATTCTGTGTGGTGTGAAACAACAGAACAGTTTCTGTATCTTGCATTAGTTTAATTTTTTTAGCCTTTAAACAAATGATCAGATAAACAACATATAAGTCACATATGATATTACAAGTCTGTGCTATGATCTTAAGCACGTGTCTAATTGAAAAGTCTTTTTGTGCTATAGTACTAGTATTTAGACTAAAATTTACTTCAGATAAAATATCTCTTTCCCAAAGAGCTTGTGGTATATGAAAAATACCAGAAAATGTCTTACTTTTCATGTAGAGCATAATCAATCTTTTATTAGTAATTTGTTGTGTCCAATTTAAATTTGAAATGTTAAATTTTAAATTTGACTTCACACTAACTTTTGCATTTAGCAAAGATTTGTTTGGAGATAGAATTGGTTGTGCAAGTTTTTTGTCATTTCCAATTGAAAAAATGTGAAATGCTTTGGATTTGACTAGTATCTTTCCCTTAGTATTTTCACCAATGACCTCAGGGCAGGTTTTTAGTCCCTGAGAAATGAGGCTTCTACTCTTACCTGAGTTAAGTTTTTGGGGAATCAAAGACTTATCTCTGGTGCCCTGAATTTTTAAGGGGCTCAAGGCTGGCCCCCCAAACAGTTTAAATGCTGTTTGGTTGTAGCTGTCCTAGTCTGTGTTCTCAGGAGATATGGTGAGGCCCAATGCTGTACTTTGGGACACCCTTTGAAAAATTTATGAGTCCACTTCAACTTTAATTTGGGACAGGATCCTGTAAAATGTCCAGCTTTGTGCCAAGCAAAGCAGACAGGTTTTGTCTTTTTAAATCGATCTGCCATCAGATTCTTGTGGTCTAAAGTTTTTATGTCTTGGCATGCTTTTATAGCCTCTTGGCGAAGAGTTGTCTCCTCAAAGAAATCTGTAGCATTGTGTTTTGTAGTTACAATCTGCCATGCTCTTAGAGCAGCTAGTCCAATTGGATTAAAGGTTTGCTCTGAATATAACAATTGCCTAGTAAGATTTATAAATTTACCTGTGCCAGTTAATTCATCATAGGCAATATCTACATGGTGTTTTTTGTTGATTCTAGCTTGTTCCTCACATAATTCCTGAAACAATAACTTCCATATTATGAAATCTTTGGCATTAAGCACAGATCCAACTAATTCATACCAAAAATCTGGTGGTAGAGATTGCTGGCTAATCTCATCTATCAGTGCCGTGGTGTCCTGGGCTGCATTACCATACTGAATGACACTGTTCCTGAGAGCTTCAAGAGTTTGGAATTCAACATCTTTCTGCTTTTCTAAGTTTACTTTTGCATTCTCAGGATTATTTTTAATTTCTGTTGGAGAAGCTGATTTCTCTGCTTTCTCTTCTAGGTTTAGGCTGGTTGTAAACCTGCAGTTAGTATTGAGTGAAGAAGGAGGAAGAAGAGGTGTGGGCTGAGCACTAGTCAGTTCATCAGAGTCAAGAGAAGCTGCATGAGGTGGAGGAG
>NW_025391280.1:0-4200 GCF_016433145.1 Gracilinanus agilis | reverse complement strand
GTGAATGATCTTCTTAATTACTTGCTGGAGTCTCTTTGCTAGTATTCTATTTAAGATTTTTGCATCTATGTTCATTAGGGAGATTGGTCTGTAGTTTTCTTTCTCTGTTTTTGATCTTCCTGGCTTTGGAATCAGTACCATATTTGTGTCATAAAAGGAATTTGGTCGGACTCCTTCTTTCCTTATCATATCAAATAATTTGTATAGTATTGGGATTAGTTGCTCTTTGAATGTCTGATGGAATTCACTTGTGAATCCATCTGGCCCTGGTGATTTTTTCTTAGGGAGTTCTTTGATGGCTTGTTCAATTTCTTTTTCTGATATGGAATTATTTAGGTATTCTATTTCTTCTGCTGTTAATCTAGGCAGTTTATATTTTTGCAAATATTCATCCATATCTCCTAAATTGTTATATTTATTGCCATATAATTGGGCAAAATAGTTTTTAATGATTGCCTTAATTTCCCCTTCATTAGAGGTGAGGTCTCCCTTTTCATCTTTGATACTGTCAATTTGGTTTTCTTCTTTCCTTTTTTTTATTAGATTGACTAGTACTTTGTCTATTTTATCTGTTTTTTCAAAGTACCAGCTTCTAGTCTTATTTATTAATTCAATAGTTCTTTTACTTTCGATTTTATTAATTTCTCCCTTGATTTTTAGTATTTCTAATTTAGTTTTCATCTGGGGACTTTTAATTTGCTCACTTTCTAATTTTTTGAGTTGCATGCCCAATTCATTGATCTCTGCCCTCCTTAATTTGTTAATATATGCACTCAAGGATATAAATTTCCCCCGAGTACTGCCTTGGCCGTCTCCCACAGAGTTTGGTAGGATGTCTCATCATTGTCATTTTCTTCAATGAAATTATTGATTGTTTCTATTATTCCTTCTTTGACAAATTGGTTTTGGAGAATCATATTATTTAATTTCCAATTAGTTTTTGATTTTCCTGTCCAGGTGCCCTTACTAATTATTATTTTTATTGCATTATGATCTGAGAAAGTTACATTTATTATTTCTGCTCGTTTGCATTTGTTTGCAATGGTTCTATGCCCTATAACATGGTCAATCTTTGTGAATGTGCCATGTGCAGCTGAAAAGAAGGTGTATTCCTTTTTGTCCCTATTTATTTTTCTCCACATATCAATTAAATCTAATTTTTCTAGGACTTCATTCACTTCTCTTACCTCTTTCTTATTTATTTTTTGGTTTGATTTTTCTAGATCTGAAAGAGGAATATTTAGATCTCCCACTATTATGATTTTACTATCTATTTCCTTCTTGAGCTCTGCCAGTTTCTCCTTTATGAATTTGGATGCTATGCCACTTGGTGCATATATATTGAACAGTGTTATTTCCTCATTGTTTATACTGCCTTTAAAAAGGATGTAATGACCTTCCCTGTCTTTTTTCATCATATCTATTTTTACTTTGGCTTTGTCAGAAATCATAATAGCCACTCCCGCCTTCTTTTTCTCATTTGATTCCCAAAAGATTTTGATCAAGCCCTGAGCCTTAAACTTGTGTATGGCCACCCATCTCATTTATGTTTCTTGTAGACAACATATGGTAGGATTTTGGTTTCTAATCCACTCTCCTATTTGCTTCCGTTTTATGGGCGAGTTCATCCCATTCACATTCAGAGTTATAATCATCAGTTGTGCATTTGCTGACATTTTCGTTTCCTCCCCTATTCATACCCCTTCTCCTTAAACTATTTCCTTTAAAACCAGTGGTTTGCTATTAAGACCCTATCCCTTATCCCCTCCCTTGACTAACTTCCCTTTCTACCCCCTCACTTATTTCCCCCCCCTTTTTGTTTATAAAGGCCTCATGAATTCACTCCCCCTTCTTCTCCCCTCCCTTTTTTTGACCTCCCCACTCCCCTGTTGGGGATGGGGCAGCTGAGTGGCTCAATGGATTGAGAGCCAGGCCTAGAGACTGGAGGTCCTAGGTTCAAGTCCGGCCTCGGACACTTCCAGCTGTGTGACCTTGGGCAAGTCACTTTACCCCTACTGCCCACCCTTACCACTCCTGGGCCAAGGAGGGTCCCTAGCCCGGAGGAAAAAAGGAGGAAGGTTGGGCATGGGGCTAGCAACCCCACCCTGTAAAAACTACATCTGCTAAAGAAACTGCAACCTAAAGTAGGGGTAGCTGGGCTAGCACAGTGGATTGAGAGCCAGGCCTAGAGACGAAAGGTCCTAGGTTCAAATCCAGGCTCAGACACTTCCCAGCTGGGTGACCCTGAGCGACTGTGTGTCCCATTGCCTAATGGTTGTGGCCCTATGCTCCTAGAATGGAGTCCCAGGATAAAAAAAAAAACTCCCCTGTTTCCCTTGATTTATCCCTTCTGACTTTCTCAGAAGGGTTAGATAAGAGTTTTATGTCCCATGGATAGTATAGCTACTCTTCCCTCTCCGGGTTGAATTACACTGAGAGTAAGGTTTGATTATTACCTCTTAATGCTCTCTTCTTCTCCTTCTTATAATAGTATTTGTCCCCTCTCCCTCCCATGCCCTCTTTGTGTGTAATAGAATATCCTATTTTTCTTATTCCCTCAAGTTTCTCTTGGTGTCCCCTGTTATTTACCCCCTCTTTCCCATCCCCCATGTCATCTTAGATTTTTTAGTGTTCCACCCTCACCCTGCTAATTATTCTTCTGATTACTATAATAGTGAATATTATAATAGTGAATAGAGTTCATTACAGAGAATTATACATAACATTTCTCTACATAGGAATACAGATAATTAGATCTTACTGAGGCCCTTAAAAAGGCAAATTTAAAAATTATAAGTTTTCTTTCTTTCCCCTCTGTATCTTATTTAACTTTTCATGTTTCTCTTGATTTTTGAGGTTGGATATCAAACTTTCCATTTAGCCCTGGTCTTTTCTGTGCAAATACTTGGAATTCTTCAATTTTGTTGAATGCCCATACTTTCCCCTGGAAATATATAGTCAATTTTGATGGTTAGTTGATCTGTGGTTGCAGGCCCAGCTCTCTTGCCTTTCTGAATATCGTATTCCAAGCCTCGCAGTCTTTTAGCGTGGAGGCTGCCAGATCCTGTGTGATCCTGATTGGTGGTCCTTGATATTTGAAGTGTCTCTTTCTGGCTTCTTGTAAGATTTTTTCTTTTGCTTGAAAGCTCTTGAATTTGGCAATTATATTTCTGGGCGTTTTCTTATCTGGATCAAATGTCATAGGTGTTCTATGGATCCTTTCAATGTCTATATTGCCCTCTTGTTGTAGGACTTCAGGGCAATTTTGCTGAATAATTTCTTTTAGTATGGAGTCCAGGTTTCTATTAATTTCTGTTTTTTCTGGAAGACCAATTATTCTCAAATTGTCTCTTCTAGACCGGTTTTCTTGGTCTGTTACTCTCTCATTGAGATATTTCATACTTCCTTCTATTTTTTCAGTCTTTTGACTTTGTTTTATTTGTTCTTGTTGTCTTGAGAGATCATTAGCTTCTAATTGCTCAATTCTAGCCTTTAGGGACTGGTTTTCAGCTCGAAACTTTTCGTTTTCAGCTATGATCTTTTGTTTTTTTTTTTTTTTCGTCTGGTTCAATTTGCTTATCAGTTCATTTGATTTCTGATCCTCACTTTCCAATTGCAAGATTCTACCTTTTAAACTGTTATTTTCTTGCCAGATCTCTTCCATCTCCCTCAGAATCTCAGTTTTGAACTCTTCCATAGCTTGTGAGGAGTTTTCCTTATTTGAGGAGGGTCCGGATGCTTGTTTGTTCTCCTCCTCTGTTTGCTCGGTTGTCTGGATTTTCTCTGTGTAAAAGTTGTCGAGTGTTAAAGACTTCTTTTTCTTGTTGTTTATCTTTCTCTTCTGAACTTCCTGATTCTGGGTAGTCATCATTAGCCCAGCAGCTTCTCAGCTTTATCCTCGTGCTCGGGGTCTGTCCGCGGTCTTTTGGCTCCTGAGGTCTGAGTTCTGGTTTTTTCCAAGGTCAAGCCCCCTGGTGGACCCCCTTGCTTGATCCCCTGCCGGAGGTTCCTTTACAATTCTCAGGGAGCTGCTTCCGCGGTCGTATACCCGTCTGCACTGGTTCCCCACTCAGGGTTTCAGAGCTTTAGCTCATGGCTGTGTCTGCCTCCTCCCACGCCTCCGCCTCTCCCGCGCTCAGAGTTAGAGTTTGCATGCGTTCTTTGGCTTTTTGGGGTCCCAAATCTTGCTGCTCTCAGTAA
>NW_025391279.1:0-2620 GCF_016433145.1 Gracilinanus agilis | reverse complement strand
AAATAAATACACATAAATCATCAGCATTTCTATATATTTCCAACACATTAGAACAGCAAGAGGTAGAAAGAGAAACACCATTTAAAACCACCCTAGACAATATAAAATACTTAGGAATCTATCTACCAAAACAAACACAGGAATTATATGAAGACAACTACAAAACACTTTCCAAACAAATAAAACTGGATCTAAACAATTGGAAAACCATTGATTGCTCATGGGTAGGACGAGCTGACATAATAAAAATGACCATTCTACCCAAATTAATTTACCTATTTAGCGCCATACCTATCAAACTACCAAAAAACTTTTTTACTGTATTAGGAAAAACTATAACAAAGTTAATCTGGAATAACAAAAGATCAAGAATATGAAGGGAAATAATGAAAAAAATGTGAAGGAAGGTGGCCTAGCAGTACCAGATATTAAACTGTACTATAAAGCAGTGGTCATCAAAACGGTATGGTAATGGCTAAGAGACAGAAGGGAGGTTCAGTGGAATAGACTTGGGGTAAATGACATCAGCAAGACAGTGTATGATAAATCCAAAGAGCCCAACTTTTGGGACAAAAATTCACTACTTAACAAAAACTGCTGGGAAATTTGGAAAGCAATATGGGAGAGAATAGGTTTAGATCAACATCTCACACCCTACACCAAGATAAATTCAGAATGGGTGAATGACTTGAATATAAAGAGAGAAACTATAAATAAATTAAGTGAACATAGAATAGTTTACTTGTCAGATCTCTGGGAAAGGAAAGATTTTAAAACCAAGCAAGAGTTAGAGAAAATTACAAAATGTAAAATAAATGATTTTGATTATATCAAACTAAAAAGCTTTTGTACAAACAAAAACAACGTAGCCAAAATCCGAAGGGAAACAACAAATTGGGAAAAATCTTTATAACAAAAAACTCTGATAGGGGTCTAATTACTCAAATATACAAGGAGTTAAAACAGTTGTATAAAAATCAAGCCATTCCCCAATTGATAAATGGGCAAGAGACATGAATAGGTAATTTTCAGGTAAAGAAATCAGAAGTATCAATAAGCACATGATAAAGTGTTCTAAATCTCTAATAATTAGAGAAATGCCAATCAAAACAACTCTCAGGTATCACCTCACAGCTAGCAGATTGGCTAAAATGAGAGAAGGGGAGAGTAATGAATGCTGGAGGGGATGTAGCAAAACTGGGACATTAATGGACTCTTGGAAGAGTTGTGAACTGATCCAACCATTCTGGATGGCAATTTGGAACTATGCCCAAAGGGCTATAAAAGAATGCCTGCCCTTTGATCCAGCCATACCATTGTTGGGTTTGTACACCAAAGAGGTCAAAGATAAACAGATTTGTAACAAAATATTTATAGTTGCACTTTTTGTGGTGGCAAAAAACTGGAAAATGAGTGTATGCCCTTCAATTGGGGAATGGTTGAACAAATTGTGTAGTACAGAGAGAGGGGGTCATGACAGTTTTTTCTAGCTTTGGCTGAGTTCTGAAATCAGTTAGGGGTTTGAAATCTTGAGGGAGAGAAGTCAGTTGGGTTGAGAATCTCTTGGAGAGAGGGTTTAGACCAACTGAGCTGCTTCTTTGCGTATCTGAAGAATTGAAAATTGAGCCTAGCTGTGGAATATTTATTTAAGAATTGTTAGTTTAGATAAACCCTTTGTATCTTCATTCACTATCTTAATTCCTACCTTCCTTCCCTTACCTTAAATGTCTGTGGAGTTAATAAGGAGAGTAAATTAGAGAGTAGTTCAGATCTGTGAGGGATTTAACCATAATTTGACAGTATTTTATTTAAAGAAATTGGTTAGACATCATTTATTCCCTTTAGACATCAAGAACACCTTGAGAGCTGAGTTAAGGCAGGATCTTGCTCAGACTCCATCTCTGCCTCCCTTCCCCCACCTGAGGTTCCTGTAAATCAACTGTTAGGGCTTCCTCAATCCACTTTCCTGACAAATCATTCTTAAAGATAATAAATCCTTTTGTGTTTCAACAGCTGTTAGTTAATTTGTCAGTTAGTTTTTAAGAGAGGGAAGAATAGGGAAAGAACCAACATACTCTGGGCTTGAAGGGAAGCCGGGGTATCCATCTTGAAGGAAGGTGTAACTTCAAAACAAGTCCCTTCCTGTGAAATTAACTAAAGCCTGTAGTTAATTTCAGTTTAGTCTATTTCCCTTCAGTTTGTTTTTAAGTCTAAGTTCTAGTCTGTAAAGCCTGCTGTCTTTGCCTGTTTAGATTAATTCCTCCTCTCCTCTGAAGACCTTTGTTCCCTTCAGTGCTATACTCCCTGACTTCAGTCCCATATTATATCCTGAATCTCCCTATTCCAGCCTACCTGTAACCCATATTACTTACCTAGCAAGTCCTTGACAACCTCCCTTCAAAATCCCCTTTTACCACACACCTTCCCTCAAATTATCCCCATTACAATTGTGGTATATGCTGGTGATGGAATACTATTGTGCTCAAAGGAATAATGAACTGGAGGAGTTCCATGTGAACTGGAATGACCTCCAGGAAGTGATGCAGAGTGAAAGGAGCAGAGCCAGAAGAGCATTGTACACAGAGACTGATATACTGTGGTGAAATAGAATGTAATGGAC
>NW_025391278.1:0-6555 GCF_016433145.1 Gracilinanus agilis | reverse complement strand
ATATATATATATATATAAAGAAAAGCAAGGGGTACATAAGAGAGACCTCCATTTGCTTGCACAAGCATCTTTTTTTGTTCTACCATGTATTTAGAAAGAGCCATGTTATTTGGTCTCTGTTAACAAATAAATAAATGAATGAATCAATGAATAAACAAACAAATAAATAAATAAATAGACAAGCAAATAAATAAATGAATGAATAAAGGAATGTAGGATCACCTCTTAAGCAAAATGAAGCATTAAAAGTAGACTTTAGTAGAGGACTTTCTATGTAATAGTTCAGATTTCAAAAGTGCTAAACAACATGGAAGAGTGAATACAGAATTTGCCTCAAAGTTCTGAAGACTTTTGTTTGAAAGAAAAAGACTTGGCAAAGTACTCTCTGAGCAGTCTGTCTTTATTTGGTAGGCAAGGCAAACCAGTCAAATGTCTTGGATCCAAGAGGGAAAACTGAAGACATCACACTGGGCTTATTTGCCTTGTCCATAAAATTCAATCAGACTTTGTTCAGGGAATACTTTGCTCAATTTTTTTTTCTTTCAGGTTTGTTGTGAGGGTTTATTTAGTAATTTATTTAGTAATAGTGTTGGACCTAGCAGGAAGGGCTGGAGGATTCCAAGATGGAATGGAGCAGGAAGTGGGCTTGTGCTCTGAGAGAGAGACTCCATTAGTGGTTGGATATAACTGTTGCTAACCCTGGGAGATCTCAGAGTTAGGGAAAAACTGCATCCTGATTCCCTGGGATCCTGAGTGGTGAAGGCTTTCAGCAAGTGGACAAGACCTGCAGAGCTACACTAAGTGAAGAAGTGGTTTGGGATCTGGTGGACAGCATTTCAATCTCACTCTCCCTAACTGGTTACCTTGGATCACCTGGTGGAGTTGGCTCTTGGCATCCAGTGACCATCCTTGGAATACCGTAAGACCCCAATTGCCCTTTAGCTGTACTGACCAAACCTGGCTGGAACCAGGTTTGAAGGAGCCTTCCCTGTGACTCCAGTACTACTCCTTTGGGCCCTGCCTGGCTTAGGTCAATTAGGATAGAGTAGTTTAAGTCCTTCCTTGCCTCTTGTGTTTTGCCCTTAGGTTTTCAAGTGTAGAATTCCCTTATTCCCATCCTTCATTATTATTTTCCCAATTAAAACTGTATAAACTTTTACCTTGCCTGCTGGTTCCATAGACCCTGGCCTAGGGTGAGCTGGGTTTCCATTGGGTCAACTGCCGTTCTTGTGTCTGATAAATCAGTGAACCCTGGTCTCCCTATCCTGGTTGGTCCTATCTCTTCTTCAACCCAGTGTGTACCCACAAACCATTTAGGTTATATTTTAACATCCCTAGTGCCTCACTTTTACAGGTTCAAGTCCTTCCTTAGGTATATATTGTCTTCAGCACCCTTCACCTCTTAGGGCCCCTGGGTAATTCTCTAAAATCATCAGATGCAGAACTTTTGCTAATATTTGTTCACAGAGGGAGTTTCTTCACATAAAGAGAATTTTTTATGTCAATGAATTTCAGATCTGATTCAAATTTTTCTTTCCCTCATAGGTAGCATAACAGAAAACCATCCTCAGTTATGAAGACCTGGACCTAACTCTTGCCTCTGATACCTATTAGCTGGGTGACCATGGAAAAATCACTGAATCTCTCAATAGTAAAGGCAACTCTGAGACTACAAATCTCAAATAGGTTGCTGGGTCCATATTCTACATTAAAAGAGCACACTCACCAATCATCTCCTGCCTTGATGAAATTATAGCTCTCAAACAACAAGCATTCTTTTGCCCTGTGAGGTTGTGAGGTTGGTAATGTAAGCATCATTATACCTCATTATTGTTTATCCTTCATTTTCTGAGAGGACCAGTGACATCATGGGATGATAGCTTCACCTGAAATGGAATTGGATTTAAGTAAGGTAAAGCTCTTCCATTCATCAAAGTCCAGTGGCAAGACAAAAGTCCAGATGACTGTCAGTGACTCAGGATGCAGTGGGTGACCTTATACTTCAGTTTATAGATGAAGGAACTAAGGCTGATAAAGTGGAAATAACTTGCTGGATGTCATAAGTCACAGGGTTAGGATATATATTCAGATCTCCAAGACTAGTCAGCCCTCTGTCAAATCTCTTACACCACATTTCAGTTTGCCTCATTGTCTTTTTGAGTTGCAAAGTATACCAATCTCTGGAGTCAGAAAGGGTAAAACTTATTTAGAGAGGCAATAGAGTGTGGTGAGAAGAACAGTAATGAGGAGACAGGAGACCTAGGTTCCAAGCTCAATTCTGTTTTATTTTGTTTGTTTTTATTTTTATAATTTGGGCAAATCATTCTCCTTCTCTGGACATCAACCACCATCTGCAAAACAGGGAGAAGAATCTCTGTTCCTGCAATCCCTTAGGGTTGTTAACTTGATCTAATGAGACAAGGGAAAGATCTTTGAAACACAAAAGCACCATACATTTTTGCATGATATTATTAACAGTGAGAATTCAACATTGGCCAGCACTGAGTCAAATAAAACTACAGTCAAATCGTTTACTTGGCACTGAGACAGGCACCTTTATTAAAGACTAATATTTCAGTCTGGGCCAAAGATTCTGACAGCATCCCCGCTCTCATGCTGCTGGTAATCAACCTGCCCTGCTTATCAGAGTAATGTGTTGCCTTATTGTGTTAAATACACTACAGGAGTCCATCCTGACAGTGTTTCTGGCAAAGGATGCTCATGAACTGCCAGGAAGTGGTGAAAGGTTCTAATTGATTTCTCAGATGCTCTCATGTGTTTCTGGAATGGTAAATCTTATTGGCCTGGTCCTGGGCAAAACTGAACAGGAAAGCTAGAGAACAGAGTTTGAAATGATGTTAGGACATGATCTTTTAGAACTAATGGGGATGTTGGAACATGGAAGTTCCAGAGTAGGAAATGACCTCTAGTACATAAAATGCTTGGGCTGGAAAGATTCTTAGCCCAAAGCTAAAAGGGAACTGAGAATGTGGAAACTCAAAGTGACACCAGAACATAGTTAGAACTGGAAAGGACTTTGGAGATCATCAATAGGATTATGTAGATTTAAGAGAGACCTTTTAGACTAACCCCTTCATTTGACAGAGAAGACAATTGAGGCAGAGGGGAGGTTTAATGACTTACTTATGGTCTCTGTGTGTGTGTGTCTCTCTCCCTTTCTGTCTCTGACTCTGCCTCTCTGTCTCTGCCTCTATCTGTCTGTCTCTCTCTCTCTGTCTCTCTCTATCTCTCTGTCTCTCTATCTCTGTCTCTTCTGTCTCTCCCTCTGTATCTCCCTCACCTTATCTCTCTCCTATACATAGAGTTAGAAGTAGGAGTTGAGCTCAGGTCCTCAGACTTTCCTGAGCCACTGCTTTTTATACCTTTCTACCTTGCCCCCTACCAAAACTGAATTCATTTTACAAGTAAGGAATTAGAGGATTAGAATGGTTATATGCCTTGATTAGCAGAGCATAAATGGAGTGAAAGGTAGTCCTGGAAAAAAAGCCAACTTTCTTAACTCTCAGACAATTTTCTACTACATGGCTGCATATTTCAGTAGGTAAAGTAAATCTCCAACATTTAATCAATGCATTTGTTGGACAGTAGGTCTAATGCTATCTGTAGAACCCAAGGGACCTCCAAAGAAGGAATAAAGCACTACTGGTGGAATTTCAGGCACCATGGTGAAGATATATTTCACTGGGTGAGGGAGACTCTTATCTTGCAGCCCTTCCACCATACTGTCTAGTCTACCTGCATACCCAGTCAAGACTACAGTCAACTCTTATTCTGTTGGTGTTGAAGGTGAGTCTATTTTATATTTTCTAGGGTTGCTATTGTATATAATAAAGGAAGCCAGTTAAATATCCCTAGGTATACAATATTAATAATAATAATAATAGCTCTTTTCTATTGTGCTTTAAGGATTTCAAATTTTCTCACAAACTGTGGGAGGTTAGTAGAACAATTATAATTATCCTCAATTTATAACTAAGAAACCTGTAGATCTCAGAGATGAAAATAACTCCGGGTCAGTTGACCTTGCTCATTCTACCGTAATAATATCTGGGGCATTGAAAAGCAGTTGGGAATAATGGATGCAGAACTGGTTTGGGCACCAGGAAGACTTTGGTTTATGGTTTGGCCTCTGATTCCTACTGTCTTTTCTGGTCTTCAGCCAGTCCTGGATCCTTTTCCCTGTGTTTTGTGGAAAACATATGTAAAGTAATGGGGTCACCAGGGATATTATAATAAACTAAGTAGTTTGTGAGAACACACTCTAGGATTTATGAGAGACTGGACCAGGGTAGAGAGACCAGAGTTTACTGGATTTCCACAGGAATGGCAGTTGATCTTAACTGTCACTCAGCTTCCACTAGACCAGAGTATAGTAACAGGCTAACAAGGTAAAAGGACTTAATAGCTTTAATTATGTTTGACTAAAAGGTGGGAAAGGGATTTCTATACTTACAATCTACAGCATAAAACCACAGGGCAATGGGAAGACTTATTCTACTCTTATCTAAGTGATCTAAACTAACAGGGCCCAAGGAGCTGTAAATGAAGTCTCTGCCTCAGACCTGGAACCTGCCAGGCTTGAGTACAGCTAGGGCTTTGTGGCTTTGGGATTCTCACTGCAATCCACTGATGATCTCTGGATGCCAGGAGCTAAAGTTGTCTCAGGTACCAGGTAGAGAGGGTTTTGCTTGAAGCACTGTCCACCAGAACTAAAACTTCACCTTCTTCCTTTGGCACTGTAGATCTTGTCTTTTTTGCTAGATGCCACACCACACAGGATCCCAGGGGAAAAACAGGATGCAAGATGTCCTTTTACTCTGAGTGCTCCCAGGGCTAACCACAGTTTGTGTTAACCCCTAATGGAGTCCCACACAGAGCCAAGTCACCTCTTCCTCCTCCTTCATTCCAACCTGGAATTCCCAGCTCCAGTTCCTTCCTGCTATGTACTTCCTAATCAATACCTAATCAATACCTAATCTAATCTTCCTCACAACAGTTTTCAGACTCAGTTCTCTCAGATTTAGGGACAGGCAAAATGGTACCAATATGCACTGCTATAGGGAAATCTTACTCAGTTGCATCACAGATCCAGCATTACAAAAATAAGAATTTTATGAGAACAGAAAATGTGTCATGTGCTCTAATTTTTTTCTAGTTTTAGGAAATTTTGGAGAAATAAATGATTATGGAAAGGGTGTTTGATTCTTTTCTGCAGAAACAGGGAGATGTGCAAGGAATCATGTTTATTGTTTAATAGTTTAAACTCCCTCATTCTGAAATACAAGTAAGCCTTCAATAGCAGCATTTGACATCTCCTTAACAAGCATGTTGCTCCTTTTCCAAGATGGTTGCAACCAGATAATTTTCTCAGAGGCACAAGGTAGGGAGAGAAACCAAGAAAACAATTTATAAAGCATTAAATGGAAGGAGTCAACAACTTGATGGCGTTGTTTTTATTGTTGTTGTTTATACTTAATTTTCATTTTTTAAAACCTTTGCCTTCCTTCTTAGAATCAATACTATATATTGGTTCCAAGGCAGAAGAGTGTTAAGGACTAGGCAATGAATGTTTAGTGACTTGCCCAGGGTCACACAGAAAAGGAAGTATCTGAGGCAAAATTTGAACCCAGGACCTCCTGTCTCTAGACCTGCTCCCTATCTTTCATTTTCCAAAATGATTTTAAAATTCCAAAATTCCAAATCAATGACTTCATAAGATGATGTCTCAAGAACCATAAACTACAGAATAACAGAGAATAGAGGCACCATAAAGCAAGAGACTTATCAGGGGTATTCTCTTCATTCTTAGCCAACTCCCCCAAATTCCCCTCTGACATTCTGGAATTCATGGATGAAGGAGAGAAAATGTAAGTGATGAAGCATATCTCAGGTCTAAAGCTAAAATGTGTACCAGCTTCTGTTTCAGTATTTGAGAAAATTCAATTTACTCCAACAAATATTTGTCAGGTATACATTCTAGGAGTTGTTCTGTGAGAAACAAAATGAATAACAACAGCTGCTGGCATTTATATAGCACTTTAAGGTTTACAAAGTATTTCACATTTGTTTTCTCATTTGGTCCTTGTAGCAAAGACATATTGTTATCCCTATCTTACAGATGAGAAAAACCTGAAGCCAGGAGTGGTTAAATGATTTCTCCAGAATCACACAGGGAGTGTCTGAGGTAGGATTTGAACTCCAGGTCTAGCGCTCTATCTTCTACTATGCCACCTAGTTTCTTCTAACAACAAACATTATGAAATTCCTATTATATGCCAGGTATTGGGCTAGACATTGAGAATTAAAATGCTTCCTATAACTCCCCTCTCCCTGCCCCTCTCCTGAAAGTGAGAGATGGGAGGGAGAGAGGAAGAAAAAGAGAGGGGGTAGGGAGAGAGGAGAGACAGAGAGAGAGATTGAGAGAGAGAGACAGAGAGAGACAGAGAGAGAGAGAGAGAGAGAGAGAGAGAGAGAGAGAGAGAGAGAGAGAGAGAGACAGAGAGAGACAGAGAGAGACACAGAGAGAGAGAGAGA
>NW_025391277.1:0-3761 GCF_016433145.1 Gracilinanus agilis | reverse complement strand
CCTGGGTTCAAATCTGGCCTCAAGATACTTCCTAGCTGTGTGACCTTCAGCAAATCATTTGGCCCCCCCTACTCCCTTGCCTAGCCCTTCTGCTCTTCTGCCTTGGAACCAACACCCACTATTGATTCTGAGGCAAAAGGTGAGGGTTAAAAAATCTCCAAACTGGGGCAGCTGGGTAGCTCAGTGGATGGAGAACCAGGCCTAGAGACAGGAGGTCCTGGGTTCCAATCTGGCCTCAGACACTTCCCAGCTGTGTGACCCTGGGCAAGTCACTTGACCCCCATTACCCACCCTTACCTCTTCCACCTAGGAGTCAATACAGAGAAGTTAAGGGTTTAAAAAAAAAAAAAGACAACCTCCAAACTGGCAGATATCCCAGGCTCACGTCCTTTCCCTTTCAACTCCATACTGCTCTGGACATTTCTCCTGCTAGAGAAGGGAGCTTTGGCCACTCTCCTCCTTTCCCAGTCCCAGCTCCTTGGAGAGCCCATTCATCCAGTCTCTCTCTTGTCCTGTCACCGCTCACACTCTGGGAAATTCCTACCACTGATCCCTCGATTCCTCCTGTGTGTTGTCTGTCTGCTTCAATTGATGCTGGAGAATCTCAGCTGGGCCCAAGGGGCAGCCGAGTGCTTCCTTGGACCTGGTTGATGCTCTAGCCAGTCCCTCAGTGATTGTTCCAAACCTTCCCTTCTCCCTTCTTCAGGCAAGGGCGATGGCATTAATGAGAACACGGTCACCATTTGCTGAGTTCTCCTCCTCTCCAGCTCTCAACCCCTTTACAGCAATCAGATAACATGCATTTATTAGGCACCTACTGTATGCCCAGTTCTGCCAGGGCCTGGAGAAATGGGAAAAATGAAAAATGGGGGAGGCATGGACACATATGTCTACAATGTCCTGTACCCAGAGGCAGCCCTGTGGTCCAAGGAGCTGCTAAGGCTCTTCCTTCTCCCACACATCAGCCACACGACTCCAAAGGAACCTATTTTTGCCTCCTTTCTTCAGCCTCCATTGGGCTGCTGGCTCCTTCCCTGCTGCAGAAGCCTGTGTAAGTCTCCCCCAGCCTTAAGAGCCAGCCGCTCTCCAGATGTACCTGTACCTCTCCTCCCCTTCTTAGACAAATGCTCAGAAAAATCCATCTCCGCTTGGTGCCTCCGAAAGGGCCTCAGACCCCGACTTTCCCAAGTCACCCAAGTCAAGTGTTCCTCCTGCTCCAGCTCTGGGCCAGCTGTCACTCACTCTCCCCTTACACAAAGAACCTTCTACTTTGGGGCCAGCCTCCTCATCTAGCTAGAAGCCTAGGGAGCCCTTTGCCTGGATATATCTCTTTGTTTTGCTCTTCACAAAACTCCTCTGTGGGCAGCATATGCTTTCATCCTCATGCTACAAATGGGGAAACTGAGGCTCAAAGAACAAAGAACTTGCCCAGGTTCTGTCAGTCAATACACGTTTATGAGCACTGGGGATACAGAGAGGCAGAAGGTAGTCCATGCCTTCTAGGAGCTCAGGCTACTGAGGAGACGACAAGCACATGACTGTGTCTCGACCAGATACACTGGAGATATTCAGCAAAGAAAGGGCTGCCAGTGTCTCATGCAATCCTCTGAACCTAAGACAAGTAAGTGTTCTGCCCAACTCCTGCCCCAGGTGTGGAGGTGGTGCCCCGGAGAGGATACTAAAGAACCGAGTGACCCTAAGCATGTCATTTACCCTCTCCCAAGACTCAGTTTCCTCATCTGTTAACGCTAGAGTTGGACTTGATAAGCCTCTAATTTGACACAAATGACTGGGGATTCCCAAACAATACCACTGAGGTCACAAGAAGAAATGTCCTCAGACAGCAGGATCCCACTTCCGCTTGCCCATAGGAGATTGGCCTCACACCTTCAGAACCATGACCGGGGTCCACCCGAGGCGGTCGCCTGTGCCACAGGACATCTCCCTGTTGTCAGGGCCCCTGAACTGGCCTCTAGTTCACTAGATTCACTAGATTCCACTCAGTGCTACTCCTCAGTCCATCCAGAAGCCCCGCAGCAGCACAGAGGCCACAGCAGAAAGTAAGCACGAGCTTCAGTGTAAAGGGGGGCCTGGGTTCAAAGCTCAACTCTGATCTGCCCTAGCAGTGTGAGTGTGAGGAGCTGCTTTCCCTGCTGAGCCCTCCGTTTCCTAATCTGGCTGCTGTGGCTACTTCGCAGGGTCCTGGTGAGACAAATTCTCTATGAGCCCGGCAGGCAGGGGAGCTTGGAGTTCCGGCTGCCAACGGGTGTCCTCCTCCTTCTCAGGGTCTCTCTCATTTGGTTGGGACAGATGTGCTGCTCTTATCTCAGGGTCAGGCCCCTCCCTTCAGACCTCAAAGAGGTTGTCCTTCCAGATTAATGCCCCTGCGGCCATCAGCGCCTCCCTGGATCGCTGCAGCAGCCACCAGGGGGCGCTGGCGCCCACTTTGGGAATCACTGGATTAGGGCAATGTCATGGCCACACGATGGCCCCACGAATTTTCACTCAGCTTCACCAAGTGTCTATTGTGCCTGAGGCACGTTATTGGGCAGTCTGTGAAAGAGCGCAGTTCCAGCTCAGCATGCCGCACCACCTGTACCCCGAACTGGGCTAAGTGCAAACGCCAGGCCGGTGCCTGCCCTCGAGGAGCTTCCGATCTAAATCAATCGGGAAGGACTGGTAGAGGGAGGGCACTGGGGCTGAGAGGGAGTGGGAAAGGCTCCCTGAAGGAGGGGGGCGCCATGGGGGACTTAGAGGAAGTTAGTGAGTGGATGCCCAGAGCCCAGCAATGGCTGGAGTGCCTTCTTCCTTCCTTCCTTTCTTTCTTTCTTTCTTTTAAGCTTAAAAGTAAAAAGATTTATTAGTAAGATGGGATCAATGGCCAGCAAGACAGCACGAGTGGAGCAGCTACGGGAGTTGCTCCCAGAGTCCCTTGCTTCTACAGGAGCTCCGAGGCCAGTGTTACAGCATGGTAGGAGGAGGCTAAGTTTGGAAGGGCTTTAAATGCCGGCCGATTCTCCATTTGATCCTGAAGAAGGCAGGGAGCCACAGAGGGGCCCCGTCCTCGGCACTTTGGCAGCCAGATGGAGAGGCTTGAGGCAGGCAGAGCTCCCAGCGGGCTATTTCACTTGTTCAGATGGGAGGGGATGAAGGCTTGCTCCAGGGTGGTAGCAATGGCAGAGGAGAGCTTTCCTCCCAGTAACCTGTGTGGTCTCTCTCTAGTGCCCGCATGATTAAGCCTCCCTTTCAGTGATGAGAAGACCAGGTCAGAGGTTACGATTTGGCCCACAGTCACAGCTGGTAGTTGTCCAGGCTAGAATTCCCATTCAGGGCTCATGGCTCCTATTTTAGGGATCTTCCACTTGTACCAACTATTTCCTTAAGAAAAGACTGACAGGGGGCAGGTGAGTGGCTCAGTGATAGAGAGTCAGTCCTGGAGATGGGAGGTCCTGGGTTCAAATCTGGCCTCAAGATACTTCCTAGCTGTGTGACCTTCAGCAAATCATTTGGCCCCCCCTACTCCCTTGCCTAGCCCTTCTGCTCTTCTGCCTTGGAACCAACACCCACTATTGATTCTGAGGCAAAAGGTGAGGGTTAAAAAATCTCCAAACTGGGGCAGCTGGGTAGCTCAGTGGATGGAGAACCAGGCCTAGAGACAGGAGGTCCTGGGTTCCAATCTGGCCTCAGACACTTCCCAGCTGTGTGACCCTGGGCAAGTCACTTGACCCCCATTACCCACCCTTACCTCTTCCACCTAGGAG
>NW_025391276.1:0-13873 GCF_016433145.1 Gracilinanus agilis | reverse complement strand
GAAGGAAGGAAGGAAGGAAGAAAGGAAGGAAGGAAGATTTTATGTTAAATGTAAATTATGCAAAGAAAATTGTAAAAACTGTACAACACATCAATGCAGACTTTAAAATGTGAACATCTATAAAATAATTAGTAGGGGATGACCTGGTGGGAAGAATTAGATACCAAAAACTTCCTGGAATTACAGGCCTCAAAAACATCCCGGAGAATTCCATCTAGAAATGTCCTGGACTCTGAACACTACCATCTACCAAACTGCTGCTGTGGTCACCTGGACATGGCATCTATCCATAAAAAATTTTAAATATTTTAACAGATAATGCCATACCAAATACTCTTAATCTCTAAGCTATATGGACAAAAGAGAATCCTTCAAAATATAGATACTCAGTGAACAAAATCAAAATCCTGTGGAAATAGGATGAGGTACATATATTATCTTACTAGAGTTGTACCAGTTATGCTTTTAAAGAACCTACAAAGGATGCGTTCACATCATAAGAGGTTTACTTAGTGCCATGGACCATGCTTGGCTACAGAATTTACTAAACTCTTTATGAGGCTGGAGCCTGTTGAATAGAAAAAGACCAAAGACAGATCTCTAGGGACTTCACTAGATACCTCTATAGAGGTTGATATCACTTAAAACCACACATGAATATTACCATCTAAACTTTTTTCCAATTTGTAGACAAATATATGATGAATATTTTGTCAAATTCGCAACAAAATACTGGTATGCTGGGTATCTGGCATTCCTCCAATCAATTAGCCTAGCAGCTTTCCAAAAAGAAAAGAAATAAAATTAGTGTGGCACACCCTATGGTAGGTGAAGCTATGCTACCTTTTAGAGATCGTGATTTTGTCTCTAAATACTCATCAACTTTCTCTTTATTTATACCTTCTAAGAATTTTGACAAGAATAGAAATTAAATTCACTCTGGTCACTAGTTTGATGAATTAACCTTCTTCCTTTTTTGTGAAAGTTAGGGTGATTTTTATCTCTAATTTTGTGAAATCAACCATTTCTCCATATTCATCAAAAGAAAGTTTCAGTATCTTTTAATACCCACGGATATAGTTTGCCCTGGAACAGTGTAGTGATGTGGTACTATGGATAGACTGCTGGAATTGGATTCAGGAAGACCTGAGATAAAATGTCATCTCAACTGTTTACTAGGTATGTGATCCTATCCATGTAATTTAACAGTTTTTTTCATTTATAAAATAATAACCACCTCAGGGTTGTTGCAAGGGTTAGATGAGATATGAATGTGTGCAAAATTTGCTTTAAAATGTTAGTTATCATTATTAACTCATTGAAGATAGCTTAGTGTTCCTTTAGCATTTTCTCATTCACTTTGAGTTTCAGTTTTTCTTGTCTTTTGCATTATTTTTATTTTATTATTATCTTTCTTTGGTTTTCTTTCTTAATCTAAAGATAGTTCTCTTTGGTGGAGAAAACAAACAAAATAAAAGGTTAGTATTTTTCTCTCTTCTCTCTCAAACCACTATCACTGTCCTTTATGCCTACAGCAGCCATTTGGTCTACTCGATGATCTTCCTTTCATCCCAACATTGTTAAGAAAATCCTTTGCATTGTTCTAGAAAGGTCATCACCAACCTTCAGCTTTAGTGCTGCTGAAACCATTCTGCTGGTTGAGGGGACACTTTTTTGTTTTCATTTTCAGTTACCTGATCTAGCATGTCTAGAATCTAAGTTGATCAGTTAATTCCCATTGCAACTATATTGATTTTGAAAGGCAGTTAGGCAGCTCCCTTTTCTCTTCCTCATCAAAATCACTTGTGTGAGCATCAGAATTATTCTTAGTTTAATAATCATCCCTGAAAAAGTTTAGGCCTTGAAATTCTATTATTGAAGAACCTTCTTTGTTGCCAAAGAAGTGGTCATAACCTGCCTGTGTTTTGAGTTACTTCTGGCATCCTGAGCTAGTCCAGATGCCTCTGGGCTCTCAGAAGAGTTTCCAAATAGCTAAAGTTCTGCTTCATAGTCCAAGCTTCTTATGGAAAGGGACCTTATAAACTTTAGAGTTTCAAAAAAATGAGTTGTTTAATATATATATATTCCCCATGGAATCTAGCATAGTACCTTGAACTCTATATTTGTTGATTGATTGATCTGAAATAAATATGAAACAGTGCATTTTTTTGGAGGGCACTTCAAAAATCAGCTCTACCTGTGCAAAAATACCTTTGGATAGGTCTCTGCATAAATTATGGGAGTAATTTTAAAATTTTAAAACCAGTGTTGGGAAAGAAACCTAGTGTCTTTCCCTAGGTAATCCATACTAATATAAAACAGGAGACTGCTTGGATTTTTAAACCAATACATTCATATATATCAATGTAATTCATGTCAGAAAGAGGTCTCCCCTCCACCTTTTTCTTTACTGAATCACCATATGTTTTCTTTCTTCTCCATTTAATTTTCTGTCATGTACCGCTAGGTTCGCTCCCTTGATATGGTCATTATTCTAAGGCAGACTGATGCTGGGAAGAGAATATCAGGAAAGGTATCAGGAAAGCGGCTTCCTAGTCCCAACTCTGTTCCTAAATAGTTGTATCATTTTACTTGCACAAATAACAATGTTTCTTCATCTGTAAAATGAGTGGGATATACTAGATAATCACTACAAACTCTTCTACTTCTAATATCCAGATTCAAATATATAAAAAAGAGGTTCCATAGCCTAGGGCTCTGAACTTGCAGTCAGGAAAACCCAAGCTCAAGTCCTCCCTTAGACATTTATTAGCTTTGTGACCCCAGATGAGTCTGGGCCTTAGTTTCCTCATCTGTAAAATGAGGGGATTGGATCTGATGGTCTCTAAGGTCCCTTTTAATTGTATAATTATGACCCTATGATTTAAAATATATTCTATCTAAAACGATTTGTTATATAGACACATACATATATATTTATATTTATATGCATACATATGTATAATCTTATGGCCAGAGTAATAATAGCTTCTGTAGTTTATGTAGCATATGTGTGCTACATATATATATATACTATATATAGGTTTATATAGCATATATGTGCTACATATATATGTATATACATACATATACATATATACTATGCGCTAGACCAGTGGTTCCCAAACTTTTTTTGGCACCCACCGGGGGGGGGGTGCCCACTTTGGGAATCACTGCGCTAGACCCTGTGCTCAGTCTTTTATAATTATTATCTCATTGGATTTTCATAACAACCCTAGGAAGCAGGTGTTTTTATTATTCCCATTCTATAGATAAGGAAACTGAGGCAAATTAAGCTTAAGAGGGTTACCTAGATTCAAACAGCTAACAAGTATATGAGACTGGATTTGAATACAGGTCTTCTTCCTGACTTCAGTCCTAGGACTCTATATGCTGTATGACCCAGCTAAAAACAAAGCAGATGCCCATTACTTGAGGAATGACTAAAAAAATAAAAATAAAGATATGAATATAATGGCATATTATTGGACCATCAGAAGTGGCAAAGTAAAGTTCTTTTCTACCCCCAAACATGAAGAATTCAAAGAATCATGAGAGGATTTATATGAAATAATGCAGTGAAGTTAAAAAAGAAAAACCGTGGAAACAACATGATGATTAGAAGAATAGGAAAGGTAAACAAAGCAAAATTGAGTTTGGTGTAATTGTAAGGACCAAACTTGATCTCAGGAGAGTTGGGAAAATATGCCTCTTCCCTTCTTTGCAGTAGAATAGAGCAGATTACTACTTTTCACAGGATCAGTGTTACTGTGTTGTTTTCCTCAAGTGCTTTTTGTTTCTTTCTTCTCTAAACTTAATTAGAAAAGAAGACTTGCTGGGCTTAGGGGCAGCAGGGGTGCTGGGATAAATTGAGTTGTGAGCATGGCTAAACCAGTATAAAGACACTGAACCTGGCCCCTGTCACTGAACCCAGTCACTGCTGCTTAGGTGAATGGTATTCCTATAGATCCCAGGAAGTTAAATAGGATCATCATCTTTGGAAATGAAAACGAATTGGGCATAAAAAGAATATTAAAACCAGAAGCATACTATTGAGTTTTATTTATCCCTGACAAACATCTTCATAATGAATAACATCTGGATTCTCCAACTACCATGGTCAACTTTAAGACATAGAGTCATTTGCCCTTTGCACAAATTTCCATCACTGATGACCAGAGATCTTCTAGTCACAGGAAAAACTTGATAATAAAAGTGACAGGTCGACTTTATTTTTTAAATCATCCAGATAAAGTCTCCTAGTAAAGAGGAAAATATGTTTAAGTACAATTGAAGCAAAAAGTATTTCTTCATAAAACACCCTGGTTGAAGTAGCATGAAGGAAGCATAACCTCAGCCATCTCCCATGTTAATTCAGAAGTCACATCAAAACACATGTACCTTTGAAATTCCTTTTTCAGGTGTAGGATTTTCCCCCCCAACTCTTAAAGTTTGTGATTCTTTGATTCCCTGGGGCAAAAAAAAGACCCTAAAATAGAAGCTTATTTTAATCACTGTTTCCCCAAGTATATCCTGAATTAATCCTTTGTATGAATGACAAACACAAAACTAGGAAGTCAGGAATCATAGCTTTTTATGCTAACTTTGTCCCTAACTAACTGTATTGCCCTAGACTAGTCCCTAAAACTCTCTGAGTTTCCTTTGTCCCATTTATTGTTACAGAATTACAGTGCCTATTCTACCCAACCTTAAGTCAGGATATATAGGCATTTATTGTGTGCTGGGTTGTCAAGTGCTGTGCTGGAAATTTAGGAAGTTATCTTCATCCTTTGATTATTTCAGTCCTGTGCAATTCTTTGTGATCTCATTTGAGGTTTTCTTGGCAAAGATACTAAAGTAGTTTGCCATTCCCTTCTCCAGCTCATTTTACAGATAAGAAACTGAGACAAATAGGGTTAAATGACTTGTTCAGGGACACATAACTGGTAAGAATATGAGGCTGGATTTGAACTTATGAAGATGTGTCTTCCTTATCCAAATCCAATGCTCTTTCTACTGCACCACCTAGCTGCCCAGTTTCCTTCTGGACACAGTCTAATCAGAAAGCACAGTTACTTGGGAAGCATACATAAGTATAATAATGTGAAATGGAAAGTTACAAAATACTATGAGAATTCTGAAGAGAGAAAGATTACTTTCTGATCTGAGGATCAGGTCCCCTTGATGGAGCTTATCATTTGATCTATGTCCTGAAGGAACAACAAGATTTCAAGAAGTAGAAACAAGAAGAGAAGAATATTCTGGGTATAGAAAATTTCATAAGAAAGTCACTTTGGTGCTAAAGCATGGGATGTGTTCATGAAACAGTAAGGAGGCCAGTGGTACAATATAGGGCATTGGACTTCAAGTCAGGAAGTCTTGAGTTCAAATCTTACCTCAGGCACTTTGTTGTCATATGGCCCTGAGCAAGTCACTTAAGTACTCTTAGTCTTGGTTTTCTCATCTGTGAAGTGGGGATAACAACAGCCTGGGATATTGAGAGGAAGTTGCTATCCTAAACTAGTGGTATTAAACTCAAATAGAAAAGACATGAAAATATATGCATAACCTGGTGGAATTGCTTGTCAACTCCAGTAAGGAGAGGGAAGAAGGGAGTGAGACAACATGAAGTATATAACCATAGAAAAAAATTTAAAATAAAATTTATTTTTTAAATAAAATTTTAAAAAAGACATCAATTAATCCATGCATAAAGATCCAAAAAAAAAGACCTCATATTGACTTCTGATATTGTCCATGTTTTATTGTATTTTTATTTGTGAAATATTCCCTGATTACATTTTAACCTGGTTTGGACCACATTCAAGCATGTGGTAGGTCACCCCTGGCCCAAGGGCCATGTGTTTGACATATCTATCCTAGATAGTAATAGGAAAGCTAAGAGGAAGGCAGAGTTTGGAGGGAAAGATAATGAGCTCTGTGTTAGACATGTTGAATTTAAGATCTCTATAAAATATCTAATTAGGAATGTCTAGTAGGCAGTCAGAGATGCCTCCCCGGAAGGCAGGAGAGAAATTAACACTAGATAAATTGATCTGAGAATCATCTGCACAGAGATGGTCATCAGGTCCACGGAGGCTGATGAGATCACCCCATGCAACAGGACAGAGAGAGAAGACGCAGGGCAAAGGCTGCAGTTAGGGGGTGTGCTCTGGATGAAGATCTCCTCAGGAGGCTGAGAAGAAGCAGTCAGACTGGAGAGCAGGATCGCAGAGAGCGGGTGGGAGGAGAGAGCATGGAAGAGAAAAGAATGATTGACAGTGTCAAAGACTGTGAAGAGATCAAGAAGGATAAAGATTGAAAGAAGTTAATTCCATTTAGCGCTTAGAAGATCATTGGTAACTGGTAGAATTAGTTTCCCTTAAATGATGAGGTAGGAAGCCAAACCACACCTGCAGATCATCTCCTCCACTAGACTGTGAACCCCTTGGGAACAAGGCTATGATTTTGCCTTTTTCTTCATGTCCTCTGTACTTTGTAGGGTGCCTGGCAACATAGTCAGTGTTTTAACAAATGCTATTTACTAACTGAAATTAAATTGTTTCCCATTAATTTATTTGGAACCAAATATGCTTGGTGTCCTAAGGTGTGAGGTCAGGGATTATTAGTGATTGGAAGGAAGTTAAGAGAAAAAGACCAAAGGGAAAATAATGTCTGCCTCTGACTCAGTGCAGAAGCCCTGGGGATATTCTGAAGAAAAACTAATGAGGGTTAGAGACTAGTCTAGTCTAGTAAGGGAAAACTTACACATGAAAATGGGGAAAAGAGCAAAAATTAGTCATGTTCAAGAAAAAAGCCAAAAAGAGTGTTTAGTTAGAAGCAGGAGAAAAAAACAACTGGAAACTACTATAGATGCTTTGAAGCTAGATGGACTGGTAATTACTAGTACCACACTTTATTTCTTTCTCTTTGAAAAATCAATTCCACATGGCCTTTCTCTGTCCTTATGGTATCTGGTCTCTTCTTAAGAAATATTGCCAGTAGGTTAATTTTGACTACGCCCTTAGCACTCTTCTGTACATAGTATTTGGTCTGCTCATTACTTAACGTTATATTCAGTTTTTCCAAGAATTCTTTTCCCGGCCCCATTTCAAAACCTGTTCTGACAATATGTTCAACATTTCCTAACTCCAGCCCCGTGACACGTGCTCACTTCTTAAATTATTGCTATGCTATCATTTTACCCAACCAAGGTAGATGAGAATCTTTGCTGGGGCTGCTTATTCTCTCCCTCGAGGCACAGCGCATGGCTCCTGTCATAGTTAACCTCTGTTTAGATGTGAGCATTTTTGATGAACCCCATTGGAAGGGTAATTGTTGGCCAGAAAGTCAGAATAGTAACTGTTAGCCCTGAAGAATTGGTCAAAGCAAGAAGTTTCAAAATAACTCTTTAAGTTAATGTGGTATGATTTAAGGGGTGCAAAAAAACTTGACCTGTTTCAAAATTCCTTTCTGTGCCCCTTCTCTGGTCTCCATAAAATGAAATTCCTATCAATTAGGGTCCATGATGGATATAAGTCCAAAGATATCAGGACTAGTTAGGATAGCAATAAAATTGTTCTCTCTGAGTAATTCTTTTAATCACCTGCCATTTGGATATCAGCACTGATTACAGTATTTGGTTGAGTCCCTACTGTGTGCCTTTAGGAAAATAAGGCAAAAGAGATTTCTATTTCCCTCCTATTAAGTGTAGAGATACAGTGTTAGATCGCCTCATGTCACCCCAATTCTCTCCTTTGGAAATAGAAGCCCAGGGATCACTTCATTTTTACTCTTAGCTAACATCTTCTGTACTAAATAGAAACCAATATTGGAATTCTTACCGTTGTTTGTTTTGCTATGGGGGAGGGGACCAGCTTTGGGTCTAAAATTCTTTTATTTTGTTTCTCCATCCCTTCACATTCGTCACAGTGGCTTTTCTCAGGAATTCCATAGGAAGACCTGAGGTTCTGGGGGTTTACAGCCTTGGTTGCTCAGATTCCAGGCTCTGTTCTGCCTCAACTCATCAGTTCTCACCCTTTGGTACCATATGATTAAGAACTTATTGCCTTCACACTCTTCTGCCTTCATTCTCTCCTCACACCGAAACACACATCAGAAATCCTTCTCATGGCAGCCTCTGCCTCTCTATCCATACTTCTGCATTTATAGCACTCAGGCCAGTTTCTGTCTGTGCCAATGCTGCATATGCCAGTCCTCTACCTACTTCTTGACACCCCTGACTAGCTAACGAAGAATACAATCAAGAATACCTAATATACATATATTACATTATATATATATATACATATATATATAATCACATTTATAAAACACCATGTGTCAGGCACTGTACTAAAAACTTTACAAATATATTTGTGGTCCTCACAAAAACCTAAGAGGGAAGTGCTGCTATTGTCCCCATTTTACAGATGAGGATACTGAGGCAAACAAGAGTTAAATGACTTGCTCTTGATCACAAAGCTAATAAGCATCTGAGACCAGATTTGAACGGAGGCCTTTCTGACTCCAGGCTCAGCACTCTATCCATTATGCTTCCTAGCTATCCTTTGCTGATGCTTCCATAATGGTAAGCAGTAGGAAAGAAATGTTCCTGTTCACGTCGCATTATCTTCTTTTTTTCCCCTTTCCAAGTCCCAAGGGTCCCAGTCTCCTGACCATGATACCGGGAATATTTGTTCCTTAAAGACCTGTTATGCATAAAATGCTCTGCTAGGCCCTGGAGGATGTGCAATTTTAAGATGATGCATTGGTTGTGCCATCATGAAATTTAATAGTCCAGGGAGATTAACCTAATTAACCTAGGTAGAGCCCAGGATTGTGGATCTAAAAAAATAGTATGGTAACTCTATTTCAATATAATTAGTTTTCTTTGTAATCCTTTTTTATTTATGTTGTCCATTTCAAAATATTATTTTGAGAAGAGTTTCATAGGCTTCTCCAGACTCCCAAAGGAGGCCATGACACAATAATAATACTAATAATAGCTTTTATTTGTATAATACTTTAAGTTTTACAAAGCACTTTGTATGGGTATTTCATAAGAAACAAGATTACAGAGATCAAGATCATCAGATTTAGAGGGAGGATGAATAAGGAAAAAATACATAACTGTGATATAAAACATTATATTTTAAGTGTGTTAGAGAGCTCTAAATCCAAGTACTTTGTGAAATCCTAGAAGAAAAACTTGAGCACCTGAGATGGAAGTTGGAGGAGAACATTGTAGAACTAGAATTTGAGTTGTACTTTAAAGAAAGGGCAGGAATTCATTTTTATTTTTATTTTTATTTTCAGGTTTTTTTCTATTGATTAAGAAAATTTTTTCATGGTTACATGATTCATGTTCTTTCTCTCCTCTTCTCCCACCCCGTCTCCCATAGTCAACATGCAATTCCACTGGGTTTTACATGTGTCATTGATCAAGACCTATTTCCATATTATTAATATTTGCACTAGGGTGATCGCTTAGAGTCTATGCCCCCAATCATATCCCCATCAACCCATGTGATCAAGCAGTTGTTTTTCTTCTTTGTTTCTACTCCCACAGTTCTTTCTCTGGATGTGGATAGCGTTCTTTCTCATAAGTCCCTCAGAATTATCCTGGGTCACTGCATTTAATTGTGCCACAGTGTATTTGTCTCTGTGTATAAGGTTCTCCTGGTTCTGCTCTTTTCACTCTGCATCAATTCCTGGAGTTTGTTCCAGTTCACATGGAATTCCTCCAGTTCATTATTCTTTTTAGCACAATAGTATTCCATCACCAACAGATACCACAATTTGTTTATCCATCGAAGGGCATCCCTTCATTTTCCAATTTTTGGATGGGCAGGAATTCAATAGGTGAGAGAGAGTGAATGAGAGCCTTCCAGAAAAACCATAGGAGGAACAACACAAAAGTAAGAGAGTGTGTCCAGAAAATGGGGGAAGAGAAGAGTGGGTGAGGTGGAGAGTAATCCAATTTGGGTAGAACCTAGAAGTCTGGTTCTAGCATGGCAGAAAGTAGTAGGAGATGAGGTTGGAGGTTGGCTTATATCATGTTGTAAAGGGATTTGGATACCATATACAAGAGTTTGACCCTGACATGGCAGGCAATAGCTACTGAACGTTTTTGAAGAATTCCTCAAAGAAATTATTTGACTTGATTTATGATTAACAAAGCTTCTTCTGACAGAGCTGGACAGTCTGGATTAAAGTGGGAGAGAATGGAGGCAGGAAGACCTATTAGCACATAATTATGGCAGTCTAGGTAACAAACTGATAAGAATACAGAGTAGGAGACAGAAGGGAGGGGGGGGTGCAGAGGTAGAATTGTAACTGAAAGGATATGAAAGATAAGGGAGAGAAGAATTGGAGCTAAGGTCAAAGTTTACATAAATATGAAGTAAGAGGGACAAGAATAGACAACTGGGTAACAGCCACAATATAGAATCAGGCTATGTTCAAGCAAGATGGCAAAGTGGATAGGGTGCCAGGCCTGGAGGCAAGAAAATCTGAGTTCAGTTCCAGTCTCAGCCTTTTACCAGCTATGTGACACTGGTCAAGTCACTTAATCCCTCTTTGCATCAGTTTCCTCATCTACAAAATAGAGGTAACAATAGTATCTACCTCCCAGAGTTGAACCTCATTTGAGGATCAAATGAAATAAAAATTGTAAAGTGCTTATTAGCACAGTTTCTGGCATTATATAAATGTTAGCTAATATTAAGAGGTTGATGAAAAAGATAAGGAAAGAGCAGTAAGGAAGGAAAGCAAAAGTGAGACAGGAGGGGATGGAGTTTCTAATGTCAGAGTAAAGTATCCAGCAAACTAGTGTGGTTATGTCAAAAACTTCAAAGGTGAAGAAGGGATAGGTACTGAGAAAAGGCCAACAACGATTGAGGGAAAGTCACTGGGGACACACTATAATGTCAACAACTTAGAGGTGGAAATGGTTTCATTTTTATCTTGGTAACATTAGTGTGCTACCTTAAACCTGGTATATTATTTAAAATATTGAATTTAAGAGAGCAATTTTGAAAGAAATCCAATCACAAGAGAACAAGGAAAGGTGGAGGATGGCTAATGAAAAGGTTGGGGGCATTGAATCAACACAACTCTTTCAAGAAGTTTCTTGATGCAAAAAAGAATAAGAGACAGAATAAAATGGACAGGATATAAAGGTTGTAAGAAGGCTTTAAAAGGAAGCATACTTGTAGATAGATAAGGGAAAGTCAATAAAAAGAGGAAGATTGGGGGCAGCTGGGTAGCTCAGTGGATTGAGAGCCAGGCCTAGAGATGGGAGGTCCTAGGTTCAAATCTGACCTTAGACACTTCCCAGCTGTGTGACCCTGGGCAAGTCACTTGACCCTCATTGCCTACCCTTACCACTCTTCAGCCTTGAAGTCAATACACAGTATTGACTCCAAGACAGAAGGGAAGGGTTTAAAAAAAAAACAAAAAAGAGGAAGATTGAAGATCCTAATGTCCTCAAAAATTTCCACTTGATATTTAAAGAAATTGTCAGCATCTGAAGAGACTATTGTGATCTTTTTATGTGAATAAAATGTAGACAAAAAGTAAGGATTCACTACAGAAACTTCACTTTGAAATTTCAAATTAATGTAAACTTCTACTTTGAGTTACTTTGTACTTTCTGAATACAAATTAAATTTCTTCAGTTATGTATTTATTATGATTGATGGGTATATGGGGCATTCAGGGAGGACTAGCCCCTCTATTGTGGGGGTTTATGAATCTTTTTCATAGCTGCCCAACTACCTTTGTTATCCACCTTTCACCCAGGTTAACCCCAGTAAAACCATCCTAAGCTAAACTAGTTTGAAGGTACAGACCTCAAACTAGTTGGTAAGTTAGGGGAATGTCTAACCTAAACATGTCAAAACTTCCCTCATTGGAATGGGCAAGTGAAAACAACTTGTTTCGATGGTCATAAGGCAGCCACTGTGACACCAAGATCATCTACTGCATCCTATGTCATCCCCAGTCATGTTGACTTTTGTCTTGCTACTGGACTTGGATGACTCTGGAAGAGAGAGTGAGGCTGACAGATTTGTGCAACTCTGACACACTAAAATCCAGTTCATAAAGAAAATCAAGACATCACCATGTGATGGATTGGTCCTTTCCAAAACACAGGACAAACAACAATTGTAATTGAAATGTAATTCATAATTGAAAATAATTGTCTGAGTCTTAGAAGAATGAGAGAAACAGAATGGGGACAATGGAGCTATAACTATTTCGCTTTTAAAATCTTCTCTCCAAAACATGCCCTGTGGCTGTGCCTAGGAAGACATCATGGTCAAAAAGTCCAAAGTTGGTTCCGGGTTAAGATGGCGGCAGAGTAAGAAGCAGCTCTTAACCTCTCCTGACCGAAACACACAAAACTCCTCAAGGGGACATAAAAACAAGTCCAGACGAAGGGAGGAACCCCCACAACAGGGCACAGCGTGGAAGGTACGTGGAATCGAGGAATTTCCATGCTATAAAGGGGTGAAACAGCCCTCACGAAATCGCGGGCTGAGCAACCACGCCACCCCCACCCCCTCCACACTCATCTATAGCTCCGAAGCCAGCTAAAAAGAAATAGAGCAAGTTTGGGGCACCCATCGAGTCATTGGCAGCTCCGGGGCCTGTTCATGAGAGTAGCAAGACTTAGGACCCCATTAAGCCAAAAAACGCAGGCAAAATCTGAGCGCAGGAGCAGGACGCAGGGCGCAGAGCGCAGGCTGAGCAGAGCGCAGGCACTGCGGAGGCGTGGGTGGAGGCAGACACAGCCAGGAACTAAAGCCTAAGTGGGGAACCAGTGTGGACGGGTATACGACTGTGGAAGCAGCGCCCTGAGACTTGTAAAGAAACCTCCAGCAGAGGATCAAGCAAGGGGGTCGACCAGGGGGCTTGACCTTGGAAAAAACCAGAACTCAGACCTCAGGAGCCAATACATCACGGACAGACACTGAGCGCGAGGATAAATCTGAGAAGCTGCTGGGCTAATGATGGCTACTCAGTCTCAGGAAGTTCAGAAGAGAAAGAATAACAACAAGAAAAAGAAGTCTTTGGAGGTTCCGGGTTAAGATGGCGGCAGAGTAAGAAGCAGCTCTTAACCTCTCCTGACCGAAACATACAAAACTCCTCAAGGGGACATAAAAACAAGTCCAGACGAACGGAGGAACCCCACAACAGGGCACAGCGTGGAAGGTACGTGGAATCGAGACATTTCCAAGCTAAAAAGGGCTCTCACTCACTCAATCGCGAGCTGAGCAACCGCCCCACCCCCACCCCCTCCACACTCACCTATAGCTCCGAACCCAGCTAAAAAGAAATAGAGCAAGTTTGGGGCACCCATCGAGTCATCAGCAGCTCCGGGACCTGTTCCTGACAGCAGCAAGACTTAGGACCCCATTAAGTCAAAAAAAGCACGCGAAATCTGAGCGCGCGCGCCGGAGCAGGACGCTGGGCGCAGAGAGCCGGCTGAGTAGAGGCGTGGGTGGAGGCAGAACTAAGCCTAAGTGGGGAACCAGTGCAGACCGGTATACGACTGTGGAAGCAGCGCCCTAAGACTTGTAAAGAAACCTCCAGCAGAGGATCAAACAAGAGGGCCCACCAGGGGGCTTGACCTTGGAAAAAAACAGATTTCAGACCTCAGGAGCCAATAGATTAGGAACAGACACTGAGCCCGAGGATAAAGCTGAGAAGCTGCTGGGCTAATGATGGCTACTCAGCATCAGCATCAGGAGGTTCAGAAGAGAAAGAATAATAACAAAAAGAAGAAGTCTTTAACACTCGACAGCTTTTACACAGAGAAAATCCAGACAACCGAGCAAACAGAGGAGGAGAACAAACAAGCATC
>NW_025391275.1:0-3803 GCF_016433145.1 Gracilinanus agilis | reverse complement strand
CCACGTCCCCCCAAAACTTTCCTAAAGAATATACTGAATGGACTTTTGGTTATCCTGTCAGTCTTTACCAACATGGCCCTCAGTCTGCTCATCCATTAAGCCCTGTTCTCTCTGCAGGAACGTCCTACATTCTTTGCTGATCATATCAAACAACAGGTTTTTTTGTCATGAAATAAATAATAATTTTTTTTAAACCTTTACCTTCCGTCTTGGAGTCAATACTGTGTATTGGCTCCAAGGCAAAAGAGTGGTAAGGGTGGGCAATGGGGGTCAAGTGACTTGCCCAAGGTCACACAGCTGGGAAGTGTCTGAGGCCAGATTTGAACCCAGGACCTCCTGTCTCTAGGTCTGGCTCTCAATCCACTGAGCTACCCAGCTGCCCCCATAAATAATTCTTGATGATATGCCACAGCCTACTTATGCCTTCCACATGCAGTTTTGATGTTGAGAGTTCAATGTTTGATGATTTGTGGTCCTACAGTATTCCTGGAAGAATGCTTCTGTTAAAAAGTGATTTTTTTTCTTTTTTTTTTTTTTTCAGTTGGAAAGAAGTATAGAATCACTGGAAGTGACAGACAGTTTCCCAAATGCAATCGAGCCTGCTCTCTCCCTTGAGTTCAATGCCATGGCCCGGCACACTTTCCCTTTGTACTGACTATGCAAGATAAATAGGATGATAGATTAACCCATTGGCTTATTCACCCAATGGTACTTTGCAATCTATACAATAAGCATTTATTATCCAAGTCGGGAGCCCAGATCTTCTGTCCTCTGCTTTCCTCAGACTATGTCTGCAGGATTGTGTTTAGTTCTAGGGAAGGTATGTAGAGGCAGCGAGGGGGCACAGTGCGGAGCGCTGGGCCTGAAACGAGGAAGAACGGAGTTAAAATCTGATCTCAGACTCTGAATAAATGACCTTGGGCGAGTCATTTAACCTCTGTTATCCTCAATTTCCTTAACTTCAGTGGGGGTAAGGATGGCAGAGCGGTTCTGAGAACCCAACAATGTATGTAAAGCCTGTAACATTTCTTGGCCCAAAGAAGGCTCTGTAGAAGGGCTGCTATTATCAGTATCATCATCATCATCATCATCATCATCATCATCATCATCCAACTACTCCTATTGAAAAAGTCAGGCTTCGCCTTAATGGGAAGGAGGCGGTCAGTAGTAGGGCTCTGGCATTTCCCCAAAGCTCTGCCATCTATGTTCTTCTTCCTTTTCAACTCTGAGTCCACTCTTGGTTCACGTCTGCTGTCCTTCTCAGGCTCAGGCTGCAGGGCGTCAACATGGACCAATGTGGAAATCTGGACCGGAACGTTCTTTCCTTTGGGTAGTCACGGGGAGATAAAGAGCACGAGGCGGCCTCCCAGGAGCTAAGAGGAGGGCAGGGGCCAGCCGTCTGCACTAAGGAGCCCCTGAGGAAGTCTGAACAAGAACTGCAGAAAGAAAAGGAGGCCAGCAAGGAATCACAGGACGGAGAAAGCTGGAGGGTCCAGTCTCAAAAGGGACGGGTGACGGGCTGTGGACAGGCCCCTCCGTACACTGTGAGGAGAAAGCGCAGAGGGCCTCTGGCACATGGGACAGCTCCCTTATGGCAGCTGTGGGGAGAGCTCACAGGAGAGGTGGCTCCGGGGGATTGTGATCTCACTGGAGGAAACCCTCAAATGGACTCCGTGAGTATCTGAGAGGCTATCAGCAACACGTAGACAGATGTTTAACATCTATAAACTTAAGGATGTGATCCATGGATTCAAGCATTCGGCACTGATGAAAGTGCTCCATAGCGCGGGCTCAAAGATGTCTCTACTAGAAACCTTCCAAATCCACACTAAGTGACTAATGACTGTGTTTGGGGTTTGGTCACTTAATCCGTTCTGAATCCACTTAATTACTTCAGTCTTGTTTGCATCTCTTCTGTGAACAGCTTCTTAAAGACTTTGCTACAATCTTGGATAAATCTGCATGGTGTCCTGGAAAGATGGCTTGAGTTAAAACCACTTAAGACACAAACTTTCTGAGCCTCTGGACTTTGCTACCTTTTCCGTCTTCTTACATTTTTTGCAAAAACAAAAACTGGGAAATTGTAAAGGTGGAAATTTTCTTGGGGTTCCACTGCACCCCAGTAAAATTCCACCTTTACACTTTCCATATACTCTTCTATCCATTGACTTTGGTCTACTTGCTGTTCTTCTTGTATGATACTCCATTTCTTGACACCATCTCTTTTCATTGTCTAATTTCTGATTGTTTTCCAGAATAATTGGAGGAATTCATAGCTCTACTACATATAAGTGCTTCAGTATTTTCACAGAACCTCCCCCTCATCAATACAGACCACCCTCATCTTTTGTCATTTCTGCCTATTTGCTTAGTGTGGAGAAGCTTGAGGGTTATTTTGATTTATATTTATTATTATTTTTTCACATGGCCATTCTTTTACAAACTATTTCTTTCATTATTGAGCTAAAAAAAATCAACCTTTCCTCATTGCTATGAAAAGCATGTAACTTCTCTTTTATTTTTTAATGGTATGATCTTTAATATTCAGGGAATGTGTTCATTTTACATTTATTATAATGCAGGGTTTGAGATACTGGTCTGTACCTGATTTTTTTTTCACTTAAAAATTTGTTTCTTTTCCCCCAGCATCTCTTATCAATCAAATAGGGAATTCTTTCTGCTGTAAGTTGTGGTTTGGGGCTTATCCTAATGCTGACTCATTGAGTTCAGTTATTTTGGATTCTTATTTGTCATGTATGTTCCACTGATCTTTTCTGAGTTTTTATAAACCAGTTCCATATAGTTTTGATAATTACTTTTTTTAATGTAGAGTTTAAGGTTTGGAAATGCCATTCTCCTTTTACTGCTACCTACTTTTTGCTATTTTCCTGGGTATTTCCAGATCTTTTGTTCCTGCAAATGCATTTTGTTATTATTTTGACAAGTTCTGGAAGGTAGTATCACCATTGCTAATTTGGCTGGCATAGCAACAAATTCTATTGACAAAATCTGATGGTTCAGGTTTTTTTATTATATTATTATGTCCCTGCTATGAGCAGTGACTATCCCTCCAATACTTTAAGCTTTTTTTTTTAAGTTTAAGGATCACCTATATAGGTACTGAGTAGATTTTTGATAGGTTGACTCATAGATATTTTATGTATTTTGTAACTATTTTGAACGGGACTTCATTTTTCTCTTATTGCCTCCTAGATTTCATTATTCTTATGAAGAAACACTATTGATGCTTGGGATATATCACAAACATCAATATATCCCACAATTACTGAAGGAACTATTTTTAAAAATTACTTTCTTTGCTGATAAAACAGGATTTTCTAAGTAAACCTTCATGTTATCAGAAAATAAGGATAGCCTTGTCTAATTTTTTCTTCCCTTTCTGGCCTTTGATTTCTTTCACTTGTCTTATTTCTATTGCAAATATTTCTAGAACTATGTTCAATAACACACAGGGCAAGAGACATTCTTTCTTTACTGATAAAATTTCTATTGCTTTCACATTGTATAAAATGCTAGTTTTTGGTTTCAGATAGATGCTCTTATTATGTTAAAAAAGCCCACTATGTCTATACTGAGTAGACGTTATAGCAATAATTAGTATTGTACTTTGTCAAAAATATTTTGGGCATCTGTTGATATAATCACGTGGTTTGGGGTGTTTTTGTTTTTTTTTTCCTTGTTTTTTTTTTAATTTTTTTTTTAAACCCTTGTACTTTGGTGTATTGTCTCATAGGCGGAAGATTGGTAAGGGTGGGCAATGGGGGTCAAGTGACTTGCCCAGG
>NW_025391274.1:0-6165 GCF_016433145.1 Gracilinanus agilis | reverse complement strand
ACACCTAGCAGATTGGCTAAAATGAAAGAAGGGGAGAGTAATGAATGTTGGAGGGGATGTGGCAAAATTGGGACATTAATGCATTGCTGGTGGAGTTGTGAACTGATCCAGCCATTCTGGCTGGCAATTTGGAATCATGCTCAAAGGGCTATAAAAGAATGCCTGCCCTTTGACCCAGCCATACCATTGTTGGGTTTGTACCCCAAAGAGATCATAGATAAACAGACTTGTACAAAAATATTTATAGCTGCGCTTTTTGTGGTGGCAAAAAACTGGAAAAGGAGGGTATGTCCTTCAATTGGGGAATGGCTGAACAAACTGTGGTATATGCGGGTGATGGAATACTATTGTGCTAAAAGGAATAATAAACTGGAGGAGTTCCAGGCGAACTGGAGAGACCTCCAGGAACTGATGCAGAGCGAAAGGAGCAGAGCCAAAAGAACATTGTACACAGAGACTGATATACTGTGGTAAAATTGAAATGTAATGGGCTTCTGTACCAGCAGCAATGCAATGACCCAGGACAATTCTGAGGGATTTATGGTAAAGAATGCTACCCACATTCAGAGGAAGGACCACAGGAGAGGAAACATATAAGAAAAGCAACTGCTTGAACGCTTGGTTCGGGGCGGACATGATTGAGGGTGTGGACTCGAAACTACCACACCAATGCAACCACCAACAATTGGGAAATTGGTCTTGATCAAGGACACATGACAAAACCAGTGGAAAAGTGTGTCGGCCATGGGTGGGGGGAGTGCGGGGGGTGAAGGGGAAAATAGGAGCATGAAACATGTAACCATGTTAAAAATGATTATTAATAAATGTTAAAAAAAAAGAATCTCCCACTTGCCTCTAAAATAAAATATAAATTTCTCTATTTTGCATTTGAAGTTCTTCACATTTTGTTTCCTGGCTTACTGAATAATGCTTTCTTTTATTTATTTCACATTTTATCTAAATTGTTTATTGGCTGTTGTTTCATATACAGTATTTCTTCTCACATCTCTCGGTTTTCTAAAAGACTTTCCCTAGTACCTACAATATAACCTATTCTATGTTTTGACTCTTAGAATCCCTATTTTGCTTCAAGCTCTATTTCCCTGTCTTCTGTAAGACTTCTCCAGATCACTCACCTAAAAGGCTTGTTCTTATCTCCTTGAAAGAATTTATTTTGTACATATTCTGGATTTCTTTTTTCCTTTTATTTTATTCCCCACAGAATGTCTATTACTTGAGGGTAGGAACTATTTAATTTCTGTTTTGTGTCCTCAGAACTTAGCTAAGTGCATGGAAAATTTTAGATACTTGATAAATGATTTTAGAAAAAAATTATGAAATTTCAAGATAAATCTATTCAAGGGCATTTCTGTATCCTTTAAGCATAGTTTTCAAAGTAAGTGTATATTTTAAGTCCATTCTAAAAAATTCATTTTTTTCTTTATTTAGTGAAACTTAGTATTGGAATTTCCTATTCTGCTTAAAGGTAGCTGGCACTGGTATTTTCATTAGGTCTTTAAATAAAAGGTTTTTTTAAAGTTCTTAAAAAGAGTTTAAATTGGAGGTTTGTCTAGTCATTTTAAGGAAGATCACTTATGATTCTCAATTAATGTTTATAATAAAAAGATATTGGATTCATAGAATAATCTGTTTCCCAAGGATATAAAACAGAAGAACAAATATTAAGTTCTCATTATCTTGTAGAGATAACATGGGGGAAGGTGTAAAATGATTTTTCTCACTTCACAGAGGTGGAAAGCTCAATCAGAAAGTTAATGAGAATAAAATGATTAGAATCCAGATCTTTTTATGTCTCTATGTTGCAGTCTTCTCACTAGATTATTTTGTCTTTCATCCACATGATAATTTATATATGCATATATATACATCTAATTCAAGTTATTTTTCTGAGCATATATCAGTTTTCTAAATATGAATATATAGGTGTGCTACAACAGAAGGATATGAGGAGAACTCTGTTCTCCCAGACCCAGAGGTCTATTTGTTCTATAAAACATAAAAAAAGATCATACTGAAAGTTAGCAAAATACTTCTTGAAATAGTAAACAAAAACACAGATTGTTACTTGAATTGAAACCTATACCCAAAGGCCCACATAATCATTTTATGACCTCTGTGTAATAAAGCACAAGATCCTTCTTCTCACTTTCCCTTTCTCTCTCTGTCCCTCTCCCTAGTGCTCTCCCTCCCCTTCCCTCTCTGGAAATTGAGATGTAGCTCTTTGCCCTTTTGGTTCTTGGTGTCAAGATCCAAGACTGTTTCCATGGGGACCAGATGCTATTCAAGATCTTCATAACAGCCATCTTTTGCTCTTTCTAAAGAGCTATTCATTTTTGAAATAAGGGTTAATACCTACCAGAGATTTATGATTTGGGATTGCACATATCTGTATTTGAAGGAGAAATACTGGAAAAGTAAAAGGACATTTTATTTCTATAGTATGAACTATTATATACCTAGCAATCAAACTTACTTTTTCCTGTGAAACTTACAAATACATATAATTCTACAAAACTAATAGCATCAGTAAGTATAACTAAATCAAATTCAAGAAATACTTTGCATTATAACCTAAAGAAAAGTAGAATTTGTATATATGTTTCTTCAGGGAGGGAAATGCTAATAAAAAGGTCTCAATTCTTAATTACTCACTTAGATATGTTCATAAGGTTCATAGTCATATTGAAAAGAGAAACAGTCAACCTTCTCTATGTATAAAAGTCATTGTTTAAACTTTGAAGAAGCTTGAATCTCTCATTTAATATCCCTTCATCTTATCACCAAATAGATAAAAAAGCATGTATATTGTGTATTAGTATACGGGTTTTTTTGAAGAGCTTATTAAACCTCAGCAGGGTCGTATAAGATATTATATATATATATATATATATATATATATATATATATATATATAATCAATTCAAAGTATTTCTTGGTTGTATTTGATGTTCTTTTTTCTTTATTCATATTCCTGGCTTTTGTTTCTGGTTTAGGGGATTTTGTATGGGTCATACTCCACTATAGTGTCCCTATATGATATAAACAGGTCATTATTTATTCTGTGTGATGGGTCTGATCAGGCCTAACTTTCTGCAGGAATTGTCAACACTTCTCCTTTCCTGTGGACTCATCCCATAGTGCCTGAATTAAGGGTGTAGTACAAGCTAAGTACAACTAAGTAGAAAATTCTGATTAAAGAATTTACAATAATACTTTGAATCAATAAAATTAGACTAAAATTTAAAATTAGGTGTTTTTGGTCAAATAATATTGAAAGAAGTCTTATGTTCAAGGTATGTAGGGAATGCACATAAGACTGAGTTATTTCACCAATAATTCACATCAAAAGAAAGAAGCAGCTTTATTTCATGCTATCAATGATTATATGAGAAAAAATACTTCAGAGAAAAACTATTAAAATTGAAATTTTAAAACTCTAAGATTTTACTTCATAGCTATGATTCTTTAAAAAATATACATATTTAAGCAACAGTATTGGAGATATTATAGGGAAATAAGGACACTAATAAATTAATGGTAGGACACTGATTTGGTCTTTTCATTTTGGAGAAATATTTGGAACTGTAAGAGAAAAGCCACTGAATTACTCATATGCTTTCAGGCAGTGGGACCATTATTAAGCATACAATCCCCAGGATTTCAAAAGAAAGGAAAATTCCATGTATTCTAAAATATCCATATTTTTATTATAGCAGATAACTAAGAAAGAAGGTTCTCAGATAAGAAATGGTTTTACACACTATGATAGATGAATGTATTAGAATCTTGCTATATAGTAAGAAATGTGGAGGATTTAAAAATTTATTTTTAAACCCTTACCTTCCATCTTAGAATCAGTACTATGTATTGGTTCAAAGGCAAAAGAGTCATAAGGGCTAGTCAATGGGGGTTAAGTGACTTGCCCAGGGTAACCCAGCTAGGAGGTATCTGAGACCAGATTTGCATCCAGGACCTCCCATCTCTAGGTCTGGCTCTCCATTTAGTGAACCACCCAGCTGTCCCTGATTTCAGAAGAATCTTAAAAAATATGTGTGAATGGATAAGTAAAGTAGTGAAGTAAGCTAAGCCAGAAGAACAATATGCAAAATGACTAATGCAAATGAAAAGAAGATTAAAAGGAGGCTAAACTAGGAAATTGTAGCAGTCAGCTTTAGAGAGCACAAGTTAAAGGAGATAAGATTTTGTTTTGCTTGATAACAATCCTGGATACTTGGAAGTCCATAATAATTTCACTCAAGGGCTTTAGAGAACTTAGGTGGCCAGAAAATAAAGTATTGGGCCTAGAGTCAGGATTCAAACTCACTTCAAACACTTACTATCTTAATGATAGTGGTCAAGTCACTTAAATTCTTTTTTTGTCTCAACTTCCTGAACTGTAAAATCAGGATAATAATAATGCCTCCCTCCCAGTTATGTTGTGAGGTTCCAAGACTTCCAGTGACCATATGCTTTGTGCCTTCTTTCTTCTGCTAGGTCTAGCATGACTCCTGAGGATGGGTGGCAAGGGCTCAAGCCAGGAATCTTCTGTTTGTCCAAAAGATTTCTTTACACCCAAGCTGTGACTATTCATCTGTGCCAGCACAAAGCAATTTTTATCTGGACACTAATGTAGTCTCCCAATTGGAGAGAACCTCCAGAGTAAAGAGGAACAACCTATCCTCTGACTTTCATCTAACTGTTTCCTGTTACACTTGTAACAAAGAAGAAGAAAACTGGTGGAGAATGGGATTTCTTTTTCCTGCTCTGAAAGTTTGACCTCCCATCTCCAGCTCACTTTTCTCTAATCTCCATCCTTCTGCAAGAAGACAAGTATTGAAGGAAAAACTCCCACCTGACCATCTGACTGGGTTGCTCCCATCTCATGCTGTGCTTACCTCTAGCCCAGTCTTCATTCTAGAATAGAAAACAGAAAAATAAAAAAAAAAATAAAAAATAAAACTATACAATTCAAATACTTAAGATCAACCCACAGTAGCAGGGAGAAGGTAAAAATGAATTTTATCTGTAATCAGAGCACTCAGTTTTAACTGCTGGCTCTTTGGCGTATTTCCTATATAACCTTAATCTTTTAGCTTTTATAAAAAGAGGAGTTTCATCTACCAATAGTTCCCAAACTTTTTTGGTCTACCACCCCCTTTCCAGAAAAAATAATACTTAGCCCCCTGGAAATTAATTTTTTTTAAATTTTAATAGCAATTAATAGGAAAGATAAATGCACCTGTGGCTATCGCCAATTCCCTGGATTGCTGCAGCACCCACCAGGGGGGCAGTGACACCCACTTTGGGAATCA
Organism: Gracilinanus agilis; assembly: GCF_016433145.1. Lineage (NCBI taxonomy): Eukaryota > Metazoa > Chordata > Mammalia > Didelphimorphia > Didelphidae > Gracilinanus > Gracilinanus agilis. The sequence continues at coordinate 832 of NW_025391274.1, read as the reverse complement.
CTGATCTAGACCAATATTCTTAATATTATTTTGTACGATGTGGACCCCTTTAGAAGTATGATTAAGTCTATGCAACCCTTCTCATAATAAAGTTTGGAAATACCTATGTTATGTGTCTTTTTATTGGAAACAATTCATATTGAAATAAATTTAACGATCTGTAGTTTTCATTCATCCCAAGATAAGAAACATTAAATAAGTGGCCTTTAATATTTATTTAAGGTCTCAAACTATGAATCAATTATTCTTATTGTAAACCAGCAAAATTGAAAAATAATGAAAACATAAAATTAATAATAACAGCGTAAGAAATTAATAACTTAAAGAATTGAATATCGGAGAGAAACCTGAAAGAAACTATACATTATTTACAAAAGGAACGGGAAATTGTTGGTTCAGATTATTTTAATAATAAATTATATAAAGTGATGAATTAGGAGATAAAAATTCCCAGAAAAAATAATTTGAAGATGACATATCCTAAAAAGCATAATGAGATAAAAGGTTTATTTACATGATTTCTATACCCATGGGTAACAAAAGATAATAAGATAAGTATTTGATGAATATCATTGATGGCTATTGATATAAAATTTACATAAATACTTTAAAAGAGACTACAGTAATATTACAAGAAATTTCTCTCCAAGACAAGTGGGTCAATAATTCTAGGATATTCCAACATGAGGAAAAGTAATATAATTAATCACATAACAATAACAACTAAAACATTCCTAATAGTAATAAATTCAACATATGCAGCATTCATAATAATATCTACTCTCTCTCTCTCTCTCTCTCTCTCTCTCTCTCTCTCTCTATATATATATAT
>NW_025391273.1:0-8586 GCF_016433145.1 Gracilinanus agilis | reverse complement strand
GAAAAAGAAAATGAAAGGAACCAAAAAGGGGGGGGGGAAGCCCCAGAAAAGAAAAAGAAAAAAAAATTCCTGGCAAATGCCTGCAGGCAGTGTGTGTGGAAGGAGATTTGGGGCCAAACTCTATTTCTATAATTGGTCCGTCTAACAAAGAGCGGGGGTGGGGCGCGGCGGAGGGAGGGGTGGGAGAACCTTTGAATCTGCTGCACATTTCGGGAAGCCCCCCTAAACTGGGTGGGGAAGACCTCGGAAGCAGCTGGAACCCCCAGCGAGCACCAGGGGAGGACCTTGCCCAGCAATCAATGCTGCAACTGGTCAGGGAGACAGACAGACAGGCAGGCAGGCAGACTGAGGAAGAGCAGCCAAGAGAGCTGGTCAAAGAAATATAACAGAGGGCAAAGAAGCAGGGGCCACCGGGGGCCAGCAGGGGCCACCGGGGGCCAGCAGGGGCAGAGGCTCTGCTGAGCCTTGGCAGGGGGTCCAGGCATCCCCTGAGCAGCAAGGGGGAGAGCTAGACCTGGGGTGGGGGTGGGGGGCATCTTAACGCCTCCAGGCACCTGAAGGGTAGCAGAGCCTCCTAGAAAGCTCTCCCCAGGGGAGTATTGGGAATATCAGAAGTAGGCTTGATATTGGAAGACCCAAGCTCAAATCTTTCTTCAGACACTTCCTAGCTATGTGACCTTGGGCAAGTCATCTAACTTTTCTGAACCTTGGAGTTCCCTGTATATAAAACGGTGCCAATGATACCAGTCAATAATTCCTAATTATCACAGCTGGCATTCTTTTAGTACTTTAAATTTTGCAAAATGATTTATGGTTTTTTTTTTTTAAAGTTAAACTAGTACCTTCAGTATTGGTTCCAAGGCAGCAGAGTGGTATGGGCTAGGGCAATGGGAATTAAGTGACTTGTCCAAGGTCACACAGCTAGGAAGTGTCTGAATCCAGGTTTGAACCCAAGATTTCCTATCTCTGGGCCTGGCTCTGAATCCATTGAGTTGGCCAGCTGCCTCCCGAAGGTTTTACTTCTGCATCATCTTACTGGATCTTCTCAGTAACTCTGTGAGGTGAGTACTCTTACTATCTCCATTTTACAGAGGAGAAAACTGACTCAATAAGGAGTATCAGAGGCATTTCCGACTCCAGGACCACTATTCTCTGAGAGAGAGTATGACATCTAAGATAGAAAGTCAGCTTTGAGGGCAGCTTAGTAGCACAGTGAATAGAGTGGGAGTCCTGGAATGAGGATGACCTGGGTTCAAATCTTCCCTCAGACTCTTCCTAGCTGTATGACCTTGGGCAAGTCACTTGGCCCCCGTTGCCTAGCCCTCACCACTCTTCTGCCTTGGAGCCAATACCCAATATTGATTATAAGGCAGTCACAAATGCTATAGAAATGTGGGCTCTGCAGAGCCCTCACTTCTCCCTCTCATTCATTCTCAGAGCTCAAAGGGATGGAGAGTTTCTCCAGAGGAGCTGGGCAGCTGAGTCAAGTCCCCTGGACACTTATTATAACTCAGTTGGAGTGCCTCTCCATTTTTTATACCAGGCTGGGCAAGCAGGGCAGCCAGCTACCCTGGGCATGGCAATCTAGAGGGCAGCGCCCGAGGGACTATTATAGATGAGCCAAGCTATTCCCAATGATGCATTTTGAGAGCCACCACCTGGGAGGGCTGTGCCTCCCAGGGTAGGCAAGTAGCAGAGAAAGAACAGATCGTGGTCACCATTTACGTGGGACATGAAGAGTTGCAAAGCACTTTACTTACATTATTCAATCAATAAACATTTATTAAGTGCTTACTCTGTACCGGGCAGCCTCATTTTAGCCCTGAGAGAGAGGGATTATTATTATTATGCCCATTTTAGAGATGAGGCACCTGAGATGAAAATTGACTTGTTCACGGCCACCATTAAAGAATCTCAGAGAGGCTTTGGGAAGCATTGTGTGGATGGAAAACAAGGCCAGATTTGGGAATCAGAAGAACCAATTCAGGATCTCACTAGCTTTGTGAGTCTGGCCAAGTTCTCTTGCTTCTCTCTAAGCCTTGGTTTGTTGTTGTTCAAGCATTTTTAGTCATGTCTGACTCTTCCTGACCCCATTTGTGGTTTGCTTGGTAGAGATACTAGAATGGTTTGCTGTCTCCTCCAACTCATTTTACAGATGAGGAAACTGAGGCCAACGGGGTTAAGTGACTTACTCAGGTTCACACTTCTAGGAGATATCCGAGGTCTTCCTGACTGCAGGCCCGGTACTCTATCCACTGTGCCACCTAGCTTCCCTATATGACACCCATACAGTGACTTTTCTATTGCCTCCCTCACAAATATTCATTAGAAAAGTCCATTTTAGTTCTTTCTTTCAAAGTTGGAGAAACATGCATCATTAATAATAATAATAATATAGCTAAGTGGCACAGTGGATATAGATTGCTGGTCCTGGAGTCAGGAAGATCTGAGTTCAAATGCAGTCTTAGATACTTCCTAGCTGTGTGACCCTGGGCAAGTCACTTCACCCTGTTTGCCTTAGTTTCCCCATCTGTAAAATGAGCTGGAGAAGGAAATTACAACTACTTTAGTATCTTAACTTTGTGAGCCTGGGCAAGTTGCTTAACTCTGTTGGCCTCAGTTTCCTCACCTGCAAAATGGGTTGGAGAAGGAAATGTCAACCTCTCTAGTATCTTAGCTGTGTGACCCTNAAATGTCAACCTCTCTAGTATCTTAGCTGTGTGACCCTGAACAAGTCACTTAACTCTATTGGCCTCAGTTTCTTCACCTGCAAAATGAACTAGAGAAGGAAATGGCAAACCACTCCAACATCTCTGCCAAGAAAACTCCAAATGGAGTCACTGAGATGACTGAACATTATCTTCATCAATGATGATCCAGCTCTGAAGTCCGTGGGAGGAATTCATGGCGTACGAAAAGAGTTGCATCTGGCTGGGCAAAGAGTCCGCAGCCAAACTCATCCAAAGTGACAGGAGAGCTCCAGGATGGTCTGATCCAACCCCTTCATCGTGGAGATGAGAAGACCAAGGCCAATGGAGTTAGAAGCATTGGTGGGAGCGAGGAGGTGAGGCTGGGAGGAAGCACGGGTCTCCTGGTTTGTCTGGGATGACGGAGGACGAGTGGGTGGGAGAAGGAGAAGGGGTGGCAGCTTCACGCCCCAGGGAGACACACACAGCTCTGGACAAAGGCTGGTCCTGCTCCGAGATCCTGACCCTCCACCTGGGTCCCCTGCCCTTGTGCCCCCCTGGCACCGGGCGGACACAGTAGGGAAATCGGATCTCCTGGCATTCGGAAGGGCAGGCTCTTTTCAACGGGAGCCCCTGCGAATCTGTCCAAGAACGTTTTATTTAATTGCAAACAAACATATTTATTCCTGACATCCGCACGGATTGGACCTCCAGAAATCTCATTAGCCCACAGCCTTTCCCATCCCCTCCGGAATGTGCCTTCAGTATCAAACCAGCAACGTTTTATGGCCCCAATATGCATTTCATCTGTGTATTATTCCGATGTGACTGCTCCCAGAAGCCTGCCTGTCACACCCAGCCCGGCCTCGAGCCAACAGCCAGTGTGGCCCCAAGGCCTCCGGGCCACCCTTCCCTTGGTGTGGGAAGGAAAGAGGAGAAAAGGGGGCTCAGAGCCGCCACCAAGGCCACCGCAAGCACAGGGAGGGCAGCGTAGGCTCACGCGGAGCCTGGGACTCCCCAAAAGCCCTTCCTGTGGCCACCCCACCAGTAAACGCCAATCCTCCTTCTGTGGAGGCCTTTCTCAGTTTCCCCAGCTGCTCATCCCCTCCCTCCTGAGATTCCCTTCCATCGGCTCTGTATCCACCCGGCATGTAGCTGTCTTGCTCTTCCCCGGCAGAAGGTAAGCTCCTCGAGGGCAGGGCCGCTCCTGTTGCTTTTTCTTTGTATCCTAGCATTTGGCACAATTCCTGGAGCACAGCAAACACTTAAGAGATGCTGGGGGGGCTGAGGAGACATGGGGGGATCCAAACACACGCATGAGGGCTCAAACATAAGCTTTCTAGGCTACCTCTCTCACTTGACAGATGAGGGGACCGAGGCCAGAAAAAGCTGTAACTTGCCAAAGCAAAAATGAGTGGCAGAGGGGGCAGCTGGGTAGCTCAGTGGATTGAGAGTCAGGCCTAGAGACGGGAGGTCCTGGGTTCAAATCCGGCCTCAGACACTTCTCAGTTGTGTGACCCTGGGCAAGTCACTTGACCCCCATTGCCCACCCTTACCACTCTTCCACCTAGGAGCCAATACACAGTATTGGTTATAAAAAAAATTAAAAAATGAGTGGCAGAGAAAGTATTTAAATTCAGATCACAGGAAGAAAGGACCTGAGGGAATACTAGACTAAGGGTTCTTCATCTTTGACAGATCCGAGATCTTTGGGGAAGCCTATGGACTCCTCCGTATAATGATCTTTTAAAAATTCATAATGGAGGGCAACGCTAAATTTCCATTCGAAGTCAGTGAAAATAAAGATGTAAATTTTTTTTTACATTCAAGCTCATTTTGTTGTTGCTTAGTGGTGTCTGACGCTCTGTGATCCCATTTCAGGTTTTCTTGGCAGAGATACTGGACTAGTTTGCCATTTCCTTTTTTAGCTCACTTGACAGATGAGGAAACTGAGGTCAACACAGTGAAGTGACTTGCCCAGGGTCACACATCTAGGAGGTGTCCGAGGCCAGATTTGAATTCAGGAAGAGGGGTCTTCCGGATTCCAAGTCCATTGCTTTATCCACTGCACTGCACTGCCTTGCCTCCCATCCGTATTCATAAACTCTATGAATTCTATCCACAGATCCCTTTGGGGTTTCCTGATCTCCTGGTTAAGGACTTCTGGTCTACTCCAACTTCCTCATTTCATAGAAGAGGAAACTGAAGTCCATAGTGGAGCAATGGCATGCCTAAGAGTCAGACAAGTAGGAAGTTTCACTAGTGGAATTTGAACCTAAGAGAATTGGTTAAAGGAATGGAGATTTCTAATCTGAAGAAGAGATGACTTGGGGTGTGTGTGTGTGTGTGTGTGTGTGTGTGTGTGTGTGTGTGTGCATGTGTTCAATTTAATTTTTGTTTAATTTGTTAGAGTACATGTTGTTTTACCTCAGTGTGGAAGGATGGTTAGACGGTTAGACAGATAGACAGACAGACAGATAGATAGATAGATAGATAGATAGATAGATAGATAGATAGACAGACAGACAGACAGACAAAAGGATGGATGGATGGATGGATGGTTGGATAGATAGATAGATAGATAGATAGATAGATAGATAGATAGATAGATAGATAGATAGATAGACAGACAGATGAATGGATGGATGGATGGATGGATGGATGGATGGATGGATGGATGGATGGATGGATGGATGGATGGATGGGGAGAGAGAGAAAGAAAGGGATAGATAGATAGATAGATAGATAGATAGATAGATAGATAGACAGATAGACAAAAGGATGGATGGATGGATGGTTGGATAGATAGATAGAGAGATAGATAGATAGATAGATAGATAGATAGATAGATAGATAGATAGATAGATAGACAGATAGATAGACAGACAGACAAATGGATGGATGGATGGATGGATGGATGGATGGGTGGATGGATGGATGGATGGATGGATGGATGGATGGAGAGAGAGAGAAAGAAAGGGATAGATAGATAGATAGATAGATAGATAGATAGATAGATAGATAGACAGATAGATAGACAGACAGACAAATGGATGGATGGATGGATGGATGGATGGATGGATGGATGGGTGGATGGATGGATGAATGGATGGAGAGAGAGAGAAAGAAAGGGATAGATAGATAGATAGATAGATAGATAGATAGATAGATAGATAGATAGATAGACAGACGGATGGATAGAGAGAGAGAAAGAAAGAAAGGGATAGATAGATGGATGGGTGGGTGGGTGGATAGATAACACTTTTAAGTGTTTTACTATGTTGTCGGCACAAGAGATACAAAGGGAAAAAATGAAACAACTCCTCCCCTCTCCAGGATTAACGCTTTAAGTCCGCTTGGTAAACATGGGATGAGTATAGACTGGAGTAGATGGATTCTTAGTCCTTCCAGGGCCTCCTCTGAGCCTTGCTCCCTCCATCTCTCCGATGGGGATGACACCACCTTTCTTACTCCCCTCGGCCAGCCCGAGGCCCCACACGAATGTCAGCTGAGCGCTCTAACTCGTGCCCCATGGTTCTCGCGGTCCCCCTGCAGCCTTGCACGGTGGATGATCTCAGAGCCATTACTGAAATACCCAGCCGGAGCCAGGATGACTCATGGTAACCTCCAGCCCCCAGAATGACTGCTGCCAACTGCTGTCCCATCCCAAAATATCCGTTCAAGCCTCACCGCACTCTGCTCTGGGGATCCGCCTGGCTCGCTCCCTGCTGCCTTCACAAGCAGCAACTCCCCGCCCCCCACCCCATACTCTCTCCCTCTGGCAGCTTTCCTGGGTGTGGTGGGGAGGGGGCAGCTTCCACGCCTTCTCTGGGTCCCTCCACACCCCAGTTCCAGGCTAGACGTAAGCATCAGAGTCCCAGGAAGACAGAGGGCAGAGGCCATTTTCAGACTTGGGTCTAAGTTCCCATTCGAGGCCAGGGTTCCCTCTGAGCTCCTTTGGTAGACAGACAGACAGACGGACAGACACGCATCTCCCCCTTTCAGGTTCGGCCCCTTGAATCATCTAGAACCTCTGGAACGTTTCACAGCCACTTCTGGGTAAGAGAGAAGTCTGCGGGTGATGGTAACCCCTCGGCATCCCCTCCTCCTGGGCCACATAGCCCCGAGATGGACCAAAGAGTACCCGCCTTGTGGGTCACTCCAGGTCAATTTGAGAGCCAGAGACTGAGCACCCAGCAGCCTGCACTAGCGCTAGAGAAACAGAAGGCCATTCCTGCCCTCGAAGACAGTGAAATAAAAACAATGTTTTGTCTGAACCTATAAGGAATCCCAGGGAAGGAACTTCCTTTACCATGGCAGCCTGGCATCTCCATCAAAACTTATAGTCTGAGTGGATGGAGAGTCAGGCAAGAGACGGGAGGTCCTGGGTTCAAATCCGGCCTCAGACACTTCCCAGCTGTGTGACCCTGGGCAAGTCACTTGACCCCCATTGCCCACCCTTACCACTCTTCCACCTAGGAGCCAATACACAGAAGTTAAGGGTTAAAAAAAAAAAGAAGTGGTCATGGAGGACATCATGGGGATTCTTGTATGAGCAGGAGTTGGCCATTTTGAGCTCTGAGGTCCTGATTGACATGGAAATGCTGTAATTTGTGGGAGGTCTCTAATATGAAACCAGGTAACTCAGGTGTAGGGAAACAGCTGCCCTGATTCAACCAAAAGGTTAAACATTTTTTCAAAAATGAAACCATTAAAAAAAAAAGGCATCAGAGCTTGAACAACCACTCTGCATTTGCTTTTCCAGAGGCCAGCTCATAAAACCCAATTATTGCTCTGGAATGTTTCCTACCAACAAGTCGGGGCAAAAGGAACCTTCCTTTCTCTGCACTGGAGACACTAAAGGACTGTTAGCCAATTCTTGATTATTCAGGGGTTAGCGATACCAATGGATTCGATTAGCCAGGCCTTAGGAGTTGCCCTTACTTCCCACTCACTTTCCATCACTCCCTCTCCAGCTTGGAGAAAAGAGGATTCTGGGAGGACATGACGGGCGAGGAGTTGGCCCTGTTTTTCTTGGCCCCAGAGCCCAAACCAGCAGCAATGAGCAGAGGTTTCAAAGAAGTGAGTTTTGGGCTCCGTGTCAGGAAAAAAGTTCCTAACGCTCCGAGCTGTTCCAAGTGGGATGGGGCAGGTGGTGGGGTCCTGTGCATGAGAGGTCTTCAAGCAGACCTTGGTTGACCACGTGCAAGCTGTGTTATGGTAGAGATTCCTTCTGTATATATGTTAGATTTGAGGGCTGCGAAGATCCCATCCAACACTGAGCCATCCGGGGCCCCTGATGCTTCAGTGGCTTCCCCAGACATGGCCATTGAAAAGAAGGAAGTTCTAACACCTTACAAAGTTCTACTCCTCATATTCTTTAGTCATCTGACAAAGGCAGCATCCTCACTGTCTCCCAAGCCCATCAGGATCAAAAGTCCATGCCTTAGCTCATTCCGAGCATGGCTCCCTGGGGTGTCTCATGGGAACTCGTGGAAGAATTTACCTGCCTCCCATGAGCAGTACACGGGACCAGGCTGGGCAGAGGAGGAGAAGCTTTGTGACCTTGGGCAAATCACTGAACCCTGTTTGCCTCAACTTTATCATCTGTAAAATGAGCTTGGGAAGGAAATAGCAAACCAGTTCAGTATCTTTGTCAAGAAAACCCCAAAATGGATCACAGAGAATTGGACATGACTGAAAAACGACTGAACAACAGCAACAGTATAATGGCAAAAGACAAAGAAGACTGAGCTATATGATCCCTCTTAATGCTGGTGCATTCCCTCTATTGATTTCTAGTGTATCATATCATATCTATCTATTTGCCTATTGTGTCTCTCCCTCCCTCCATCTATCTATCTATCTATCTATCTATCTATCTATCTATCTATCTATC
>NW_025391272.1:0-3738 GCF_016433145.1 Gracilinanus agilis | reverse complement strand
TTTTCTTCCTTTTCTCCATCCCTCTCTTCCTCCTTCCCTTCCTTCCTTCCTTCTTTCCTTCTTTCTTTCCTCCCTTCCTTCCTCCCTCCCTTCTTTTCTATCTTCCTCCCTCTTTCCTTCCTTCCTTCCTTCATTTCTCCTTACCTCTGAATTATTTTTCCTAATTACATGTAAGAATTATTCTTAACATACATTTTCCAAAACTCTCAGAATCAAATCCTCTGCCTTCCATTCTTCCCTTCCTCTCCCTGATATGATAAGCCAATTGATCTGGATTGTACATCTATGATCAAATGAAAAAGCTTTTTGATTATAATCTAAGATAGAATTTTTCTTCTTGGCTGCCATATCAGCTAAGGACATCATTAATGAGCTTGCAGTCTATTCTGAATCCTAGATTTTTGTCAGAGCAGTTCCTATATTGGAATGCTCCTATCATTTTTTTTGTGAATGGAAAATTGTAGAAGTAGAAGTTTCTAATTCTGCCAGCTCTCTTTCCTAGTATTTGCACCTAATATTCTGTATGATAGACATCACTATGGGTCCTCAGGAGTTTTCTAGCATGGCTTTATAAAGTGACTATTGTAAAGGTTAAAATTAAAGGTTGTACTAAATATATAAAAATGTGGTCACTGAAAATGTATTACTCAAGTCATGATGACTTTTTATGGTAGTTTATTTACAGAAGGAGAAAGAGTGAAAGTCAGGAAATGAGAGAGAGTAGATAATTACTTCAGCCTGGTCCAAACTAGGCAGGGCTTCAGAGGCCCCAGCAAAGGGGACCCAGAAGTAAATTAAAGGGTTTTAGCTACAAGACCTCCTCCAAGACAAGGGGCCACTCTGGAGGCTAGTACCTCCAGAAAAGCCAGGAAAGGGAGTCAATTTTTTTTCACTCACTCACGTGGTAGTTATAAGGGGGAAAAAAAAGCAGTCCAAAGTCCCAAGCTGGAGCTCCTCCAGGGCCAAGTTCAAAGGTGAAACATCTGGTCATGGGGAGTTTTTCCCACTTTTAAAGACTACTGCTTTCCTCACTTCCTGTGCCTTCCTTCCACTTTACATGGACCAATTGCAGCTTTAGCTTTGCTTAGGACTGCCCAAGAGGCAGTCAGTCATTTCTGATTTGTCACCCACTATAGGACACGTGGGTCATGGACCTCCACATACTTAAGGATAAGTGGGGTATATACACTTCTGGTGATTAAATCTAAAAGTGAGAGAGGGAAGAGTTAATCACATCTTCAGACTATTTCCAAAGAAGAATGTAGATAAAAGAGACAGAATCAAGAGAAGTTGGGAAAGATTATGTGAATTCATGCTAAATGAAGTGTGGGGAACCAGTAAAACAATTTATGCCAAAAGCTTAAAAATGGAGAGGGGACAGGGAAGACTTAAGAACTGGGATTAAAACAAAAGCTTCAGACAACTATTGAGGAAGCACCATCCACCTCTTGATAGGTGAGTTGGTTGACTAGAGGAGCAGAATGGGACATGTTTCCTGATTAGACGAATGTGTGATTTTATTTTATTTTGACTGCACTTATTTGTTACAAGGAAAGAGTTTGGGGGCAGGAATGGGGGAATAGGAGTTGAATTTTGTGGAGAGGAAGAGGGAACTAATAACAGTGATATCACAAAAAAAGAAGAAAAGGGGGGGGGAAGAATATGGATGAAGCATTTTTTGAAATTATTTTTTTATTTTGAATATTTTCTCCTAGTTACATATTTCATGTTCATTCCATCTCCCCCAATCTCCCCTAACCCCCCTTAGCCAACACACAATTCCACAGGGTTTTACAAGCATGCATCATTGATCAAGACCTAATTCCATATTATCGATAGTTGGACTAGAGTTATCATTTAGTGTCTATATCCCTAATAATATCCCCATCAGCCCATGTGTTCAAACAGTTGTTTTTCTTCTGTGTTTCTCCTCCCATAGTTCTTCCTCTGAATGTGGCTAGTTTTCTTTCTTATAAGTCCCTCAGCCTTGCTCTGGATCCTTGTATTGCTGGTAGTATAAAAGTCCGTTATGTTCAATTGTACCACAGTGTATCAGTCTCTGTGTACAATGTTCTCCTGGTTCTGCTCCTTTCACTTTGCATCAATTCCTGGAGGTCATTCCAGTTCACATGGAATTCCTCCAGTTCTTTATTCCTTTGGGCACAATAGCATTCCATCACCAATGGATACCACAATTTGTTCAGCCATTCCCCAATTGAAGGGCGTACCCTCATTTTCCAGTTTTTTGCCACCACAAAAAGTACAGCTATAAATATTTTTGCACAAGTCTTTTTCCTTATTATCTCTTTGGGGGTATAATCCAAGCAGTGATATGGCTGGATCAAAAGGCAGGTAGTCTTTTAAAGCCCTTTGAGAATAGTTCCAAATTGCCATCCAGAATGGTTGGATCAGTTCACAACTCCACCAGCAATGCATTCATGTCCCAATTTTGCCACATCCCTTCCAACATTCATTTCTCTCCCATGTTGTCATTTTAGCCAATCTACTAGGTGTGATATGCCTCAGAGTTGTTTTGATTTGCATTTCTCTAATTATTAGAGTCTTAGAACACTTTCTCATGTGCTTATTGATAGTTTTGATTTCTTTATCTGAGAATTGCCTATTCATGTCCCTTGCCCATTTATCGATTTGGGGATGGCTTGATTTTTTTGTACAATTGATTTAGCTCCTTGTATATTTGAGTGATTAGACCTTTATCTGAGTTTTTTTGTTATAAATATTTTTTTCCCAATTTATTGTTTCCCTTCTAATTTTGGTAGCATTAGTTTTGTCTGTACAAAACCTTTTTAGTTTAATGTAGTCAAAATTAATTATTTTACGTTTTGTGATTTTTTAACACTTACCCAGTTTTAAAATCTTTCCCTTCCCATAGATCTGACAAGTATACTATTCTGTGCTCACCCAATTTACCTATAGTTTCCTTATATATCTAAAACCATCAGCAAACATCATCTGCAATGGGGATAAATTAGAAGCATTCCCAACAAGATCAGGAGTGAAACCAGGATGCCCATTATCACCTCTATTATTTAACATTGTATTGGAAACACTAACAGTAGCAATTAGAAAAAAAAAGAAAGTGAAGATATAAAAATAGGCAAGGAGGAGACTAAGCTATCACTCTTTGCAGATGATATGATGGTCTACTTAAAAAATCCTAGATATTCAACTAAAAAGTTAGTGGAAATAATCAACAACTTTAGCAAAGTTGCAGGATACAAAATAAATGCACATAAATCATCAGCATTTCTATATATTTCCAACACATCACAGCAGGAAGAGTTAGAAAGAGAAACACCATTTAAAATCACCCTAGATAATATAAAATACTTAGGAATCTATCTGCCAAGACAAACACAGGAATTATACAAAAAGAACTATGAAACCCTTTCCACCCAATTAAAACTAGATCTAAACAACTGGAAAAAACATTGATTGCTCATGGGTAGGACGAGCTAACATAATAAAAATGACCATCCTACCCAAATGAATTTACCTATTTAATGCTATACCTATGAAACTACCAAACAACTTTTTTTACTGAATTAGAAAAAACTATAACTAAATTCATTTGGAACAACAAAATACCAAGAATATCAAGGGAAATAATCAAAAAAAAAAAAGAAGGAAGGTGGCCTAGCAGTACCAGATCTTAAACTGTACTACAAAGCAGTAGTCATTAAAACAATATGGTACTGGCGAAGAGACAGAAAGGAG
>NW_025391271.1:0-8226 GCF_016433145.1 Gracilinanus agilis | reverse complement strand
ATGTCCTTCAATTGGGGAATGGCTGAACAAACTGTGGTATATGCGGGTGATGGAATACTATTGTGCTAAAAGGAATAATAAACTGGAGAAGTTCCAGGCGAACTGGAGAGACCTCCGGGAACTGATGCAGAGCGAAAGGAGCAGAGCCAGAAGAACTCTATACACAGAGACTGATATACTGTGGTAAAATTGAATGTAATGGACCTCTGTACCAGCAGCAATACAATGACCCAGGACAACTCTGAGGGATTTATGGTAAAGATGCTACCCACATTCAGAGGAAGGACTGCAGGAGAGGAAACATATAAGAAAAACAACTGCTTGAACGTATGGGTCTGGGTGGACATGATTGAGGGTGTGGACTGGAAACTACCACACCAATGCAACTACCAACAATTTGGAAATTTGTCTTGTTCAAGGACACATGACAAAACTAGTGGAAATGCGCATCGGCCATGGGTGGGTGGGGTGCGGGGGGGGGGGTTGAAGGGGAAAGGTGGAGCATGAATCATGTAACCATGTTAAAAATGAATATTAATAAATGTTAAAAAAAAAAGTTTGCCCATCGCTGATCTAGACTGCTTGAAGAATTTCTTTACATGGTTCCATTAACCTTCCAAGCCTCCCTGCATCAAATCTCTTTCCTTACAAACCTATCCTGCCCTTGACTATCAAGCTAATAGTCCAATAGCATAGTTCTGTCCATGTCACTCCACAGCTCAAAAAGCTTCAGTGGTTCACTATTTTGCTTCTAGATAAAACAGTCAATTAACATTAATTCATCACTTGTTGTGTGCCAGGCATTGTGGTAAGTGCTAGAGGTACAAAAAAAGACAAAAGACAATTCTTATTCTCAAGGAGCTCACTGTCTAATGGGGAAGACAACCTAAAAAATAATGTTATGCAAATAAGCTATGTATAGGATAATTAGGAAATAATCAACAAAAGGAAGGAACTAGAATTAAAGAGAATCAGGAAATTTCTTAGAAAAGACAAGATTTTAGCTGGAGTTGAAGGAAGCCAAAGGAGCAGAGATAAGACAGGAGAGTATTCCAGGTATGAGAAATTGGGAGATTGATTGTCTTGTTCAAGAGAACAGCAAGGAGATCAGTGTCACTAGATCACCAAATATGTGAAGTGTTTAACACTGTGTCTTGCATATAATAGGTGTTTGGTAAATACTTTTCTTCTTCCCTTTTAGGTTCCTCCTATGGGAAGACTTCAAGAAGAGACTGGATGTCCTTTTGTTAGGAATGCTGTAGAGGGCTTCTTTTTCAAGTATAGACTGTATTACATGGCCTCTGGGATCCCATTCACTTCTGAGATTCTGCAGTTCTGCAGTAAAACCCAGGTCTCCTAATTCCATTTCATCTCACTTTCTACTATGCTCCATTGACCTCATTAGATATTTGCTCCTTGAACATTGTATACAGAGAATGATACACTGTGGTACAATTGAATGTAATGAACTTCTCTACTAGCAGCAATGCAATGATCCAGGACAATTCTGAGGGACTTACCATAAAGAACACTATCCACATCCAGAAAAAGAACTGTGGGAGTAGAAACACAGAAGAAAAACAACTGCTTGATCACATGGGTCGATGGGGATATGATTGGGGATATTGACTCTAAACAATCACCCTAGTGCAAATATCAATAATATGGAAGTAGGTCTTGATCAATGACACATGTAAAACCCAGTAGAATTGTGGTTGGCTATGGGAGGGGGAATTGGAGGAGGGGAGGGAAAGAACATGAATGAATCTTGTAACCATGGAAATATATTCTAAATTAATTAATTAAATAAAAGTTTCCAAATTCAAAAAATAAGATAAAATAAAATAAAATAAGATATTTGCTCCTTTGTGAGGTCAGCATCAGTCTAGTGTACAATTCTTAACTTGGCAAGTTTGAATGTTTCATCAGTTCACCAGGATTCATTAATCTCTGTGGGGATCCAATTCACACTTTTTAAAAAAATCTCACAAAAGATTGATTTTTAAAAATAAAATCCTTATTTAAATGGGTAACTCCATCTTTCTCAATAACTCATATCCATCATCTATTTAGGGCACTCTCACCTGATGAGTTAATACACTTAAAAAACAAAGATACAAAATTAGTGTTTAGGTGAAATGAAATCAGAGAAAAAAAATTGAAAGTTGTTGAAGGAAATTTTCATCATTAGACTTGGAAGTGGTATGGATTGTTTAGAATCAGAGAAGACATTATTACTCTTAGAAATGCTAAATAAACCCTAACTGCTCTTTGACTTCTTTTTCTAGGGTCCTTCCAGGCCTCAACTGTGCTTACTATTCCAAAGCTAGGAGGCTACATCTTATGGGTCCAGGGGTAATTCTGAGGGGGATAGAGCATCTTTTCTCAGGTAATAAATATTTATTAAACATCAACTATATGTCATGCACTTTGGCTACAGATATACATAAGAAAAAGAAAGATAATTCCTGCCTTCAAGGAACTTACAATCTAATGGAGGAAGACAGCATATAAAAGCAAGCTGAAAGTATCTGAAGTGGGACTAAAACCCAGACCTGCCTGACTACAAGTGTAGTTTTTCTTCTACTATACCAGATTGGAAAGCCTCTGCAAAAGCTTTCAGAATCAGCTCATCATCCCTTAGGAACATCAGAGAATTCATATGGAAGAAACAGTCTATGAATATCATTACTCTGGAAAAACCTTTGATGGGTAACTCATCAGAGCTTTTTATGCAGGAGAATGATTGCAAATAATTAAGAGGATTAAATTTTAATCTTCTGTTAAACATTGGAGAATTGGGCAGCTAGATGGCTCAGTGGATTGAGAGCCAGGACTGGAGATGAGAGATCCTGGGTTTAAATCTGGCCTCACTTCCTAGCTATGTGATCCTGGGCAAATCACTTAACTCCAATTGCCTAGCCCTTTCCACTCTTCTGCCTTGGAACCACTATTTAGCATTGATTTTAAGCTAGAAGTTAAGGGATTAAAAAAAATTGGAGAGTCAAGTTGCCAGATTTTATCATCTATAAATTCTATCCCTTTATATGTTCCTCCTTATTACTCAAAGCTACCATCAAGTGGCAGTTTAGTTCATAGAATATTAATGCCTTGAGATAAGGGATTATTTTATTCTTTGTGTGTTTCCAGTACTTATCACAGAACATGACAAATAGTTTAATAAATGCTTTGATTAGATTGGTTGATTTATCAACATAATACCTTATGTACTGTCTGAAGTACAAAATATTTTTAAAAATATTTCTAATAAAACTATTACTTATTTAATTATTAAAATGTTTATTAGCAAAATAGTTTTATCATTAAAAAATAGTTTATAACTGGGGGAAAAAACCAATCCAAATAGAAACCTCCTGTATGGCATCACAACCCCATTCCCCAACCCCTCCAATATAGACAAGTTTACATAGTTAAAATATGTGGGTGATATAGAGAGAATATATACAAGAAAACGTAAAGAAGGTATTTACTTGAACTTCCTCATCATGAGAAGGGGGCATCTCTATTTTTGTTGTTGTTCAGTTGTATGTCCAGTTGGGATTTTTCTTGGCAAATATACTGGAGTGGTTTTTCATTTACTTCTCCAGCTCATTTTACAGATGAGGAAACTGAGGCAAACAGGGTTAAGGAACTTGTCTAGGGCCACAAAGCATCTGAGGTCACATTTGAATTCAGGTCTTCCTGGCTCCAAACCCAGCATTCTATCTACTGTACCACTTGGGCTCTTTAAAAGAGAGATGAAATGTACTTTTGCATTTACTTCAGATATTTAAATAAGATATTTGAGAACTATCAGTGGTTAAAGGACCAGCCTTGTAGTCAGAAAAATCAAAGTTAAGTTCTGTCTTGAACTTTATGTTTCTTTGTGATCGTGAGTAAATTTACTTAGTCCTCTAGGCAATTTTCTAAGACACTAAGTTATAGACAAGTTGTAATTCATCACTAGAGGAAGTTTCTCTTTTTCTTCTTCCCTTCCTTCCTTCCTTCCTTCCTTCCTT
Source organism: Gracilinanus agilis (assembly GCF_016433145.1). Classification (NCBI taxonomy): domain Eukaryota; kingdom Metazoa; phylum Chordata; class Mammalia; order Didelphimorphia; family Didelphidae; genus Gracilinanus; species Gracilinanus agilis. The sequence continues at coordinate 4,207 of NW_025391271.1, read as the reverse complement.
CCTTCCTTCCCCCGCCTCACCTTCTGTCTTAGTAACAATTCTAAGACAGAAGAGTGGCAAGAATTAGACAATCTGGATTAAATAATTTGCCTAGTATATGAGGACAGATTTGAACTTAGATCCTCCCAGTTCCAGGCCTGGCACTCTTTCCACTGAATAACCTAGATGCCCCAAACAGGAGTTTCTAAAAAAGAGGAGTTGCCTTTACTAACAGAATCAAAGCTCATCTTTCCCCTACTCCCAAAATTCTTTTTTAAAAATGGCAAGATTTTAAGAGTCTATGCCAACCTAGCTTTGTGTTTGAGTTGTTGCTCTCTTAGAATTAGAACTGGATACAAGTGGATGTGGTTTGGACACCATGAATACTTGCTCATACCCTTATAATTGCCTAATATACCTATAGCCTTGCAAAATTGGATTATTGAAAATTTGGCACTTTTTCTTGATCAATATGTTATGTATTATGCAGATGACAGTCTAATTTTTTTTTCCTAGTATAAATTGTGCAGGTGTGAGAAATATCCAGTTGCTTTATCAGGGTTTTGGGGTTTTTCTTTAGCCTCACAAGTACCAAATCTTTTTGAATGATTATGAATCTTATCCAGAACTTCAGTGTTCTAAGGCTTGATGGATAGCACACTATCATTTACAAATAGAAAATTCTGGAGGATATCACCATATGTAGGAAATTCCTCTCAGTTTGTACTTTAAGCTAGATCTTTTCCATGACAATGACATTGGTGACCATATATGTCTTATCTAATATTAATGACCAAAAGATTAAAGAGTAAATTAATATATTTTTATTGGTTTATCTTTCAGTGACTCTTGAATTCGTGAGATGCATTATTGGAAGAGGGCCTTTAAGGCATTTTGCACTACTGAATTGATAAATCAGTTAGTTAATAAACATTTATTAAGTATATACTATGTGAAAGGCACTGCGCTAAGTGCTGGGGTTACAAAGGAAGACAAAAACAGTCCCTGCCCTCAGTGAATTTACATTCAAATTGGGGAGCTGACATGTAAATAACTGTATTCATACAAGATATATTCAGGGTAAATTGGAGGTATTCACAGAGGGAAGGCACTAGCAAGTCAACAAATAATAAACAGAGTTATCTTTGGTGAAATTTGGCTTGTTAATGAATATCATTTGTAAAAGCCTTCTTCCCATCTGTTCTTTGGTGAATGCATAGTTTGTTCTCATAAAAATTTTATATAGATAAGAAAGTAGGTATAAGGGTTAGTAGCTGTTAATATTCCCTTGCATTGCCCTAATTGGGTATACATTTTTTCTCCCATGCTGACAGTATCTTCCATTCCTTGCAAATCAATCTCTAAAGCCCTAACAATGATGTCACCTCCTGCACATATTTCCTTTTTGTACATCTGGTCTAATCCAGCTGGTTGTTTCAATTTTATTCTCTTTAGTTCCATTTCTACCTCCTTTAAAAGCACATGTGGGACTACGATATTAAAATCAAGGTTTAGTGGTCCTCTTTTCTTTGATAATGAAAAGAGATTGCTATAAAAACCTTTGGAAGATCTTTCCCATCTCCATTCTGTTTGTTGTCCTCTTTCCTTCCAGTTTCTTTCTGGTTATGTCTTGGCTTAATTGAGTGTCTGGCCAAACTTCTATTCAATTGAATTTACCTTCTACTGCTTCTCTCTGTTTTATGACACATTGCTCTTTATAATCATCTACTACTCTCTGTAAAATTTTATAAATAAGTTTATATTCTAAACTGCCATTGCCCCTTGGCTACCATATCTCTCTGCCTGTTAAGTAAGCTAGGTTTTTGCTGCCTAAGGCACATTTTAACTTGTTTGGTTCTTCCTATTATGGCAACTGATTTATATTGGTTAAATTTATGAAATTATTATAATTAGTATCTGTCCTTTAATAGGCCCATGTCCCTTTTTTAATTATCAGGTACATTGAAATATGAAGGTTACAAGGTTCCTTTCTTCATTGAGCATCATGGCTTTTTCTCATTTTTATTCTTTCTTCTAAATTTGAACTAATTTTGAACTTTAGTGTAACAAGTTGGTGGTCTGATCATGCACAAATAGCTTATTCAAGAATGATTCTCAAGTCTGTATTAAATCACTTCTTATTTTATAAAATATGATATATATTTTTTATAAAACAAAAAAAGTGAAAAATAGCATATTTGGATCTGCATTTAGATTCCGTCTGTTTCTCTGGATGACATTTTTTATCATAAGTCTATTGGTATAGTTTTAGATCACCATATTAGTGAATACTGCTCTCTTTTACAATTTTATTTTTATTATCAGTTCCAAATACTTCTAAATTTGAAGTAATTTTGATTTTTACTATAACAAGTTGGTGGTCTGATCATGCACAAATAGTATGGCGATTATATAATGCATTCTCCTATTTCTGTTTCTTTCATTTTGCATCAGTTCTTAAAAATCTTTCCAAAAATCTTTATAACGAAAGACTCTGACAGGGGTCTAATCACTCAAATATACAAGGAGTTAAAGCAATTGTATAAAACATCAAGCCATTCCCCAATTGATAAATGGGCAAGAGACATGAATAGGCAATTTTCAGGTAAAGAAATCAAAAGTATCAATAAGCACATGAGAAAGTGTTCCAAATCTCTAATAATTAGAGAAATGCAAATCAAAACAACTCTGAGGTATCACCTCACACCTAGCAGATTGGCTAAAATGAAAGAAGGGGAGAGTAATGAATGTTGGAGGGGATGTGGCAAAATTGGGACATTAATGCATTGCTGGTGGAGCTGTGAACTGATCCAGCCATTCTGGAAGGCAATTTGGAATTATGCCCAAAGGGCTTTAAAAGACTACCTGCACTTTGATCCAGCCATACCACTGCTAGATTTATACCCCAAAGAGATCATAGATAAACAGACTTGTACGAAAATATTCATAGCTGTGCTTTTTGTGGTGGCAACAAATTGGAAAAGGAGGGTATGTCCTTCAATTGGGGAATGGCTGAACAAACTGTGGTATATGCGGGTGATGGAATACTATTGTGCTAAAAGGAATAATAAACTGGAGAAGTTCCAGGCGAACTGGAGAGACCTCCGGGAACTGATGCAGAGCGAAAGGAGCAGAGCCAGAAGAACTCTATACACAGAGACTGATATACTGTGGTAAAATTGAATGTAATGGACCTCTGTACCAGCAGCAATACAATGACCCAGGACAACTCTGAGGGATTTATGGTAAAGATGCTACCCACATTCAGAGGAAGGACTGCAGGAGAGGAAACATATAAGAAAAACAACTGCTTGAACGTATGGGTCTGGGTGGACATGATTGAGGGTGTGGACTGGAAACTACCACACCAATGCAACTACCAACAATTTGGAAATTTGTCTTGTTCAAGGACACATGACAAAACTAGTGGAAATGCGCATCGGCCATGGGTGGGTGGGGTGCGGGGGGGGGGGTTGAAGGGGAAAGGTGGAGCATGAATCATGTAACCATGTTAAAAATGAATATTAATAAATGTTAAAAAAAAAAGTTTGCCCATCGCTGATCTAGACTGCTTGAAGAATTTCTTTACATGGTTCCATTAACCTTCCAAGCCTCCCTGCATCAAATCTCTTTCCTTACAAACCTATCCTGCCCTTGACTATCAAGCTAATAGTCCAATAGCATAGTTCTGTCCATGTCACTCCACAGCTCAAAAAGCTTCAGTGGTTCACTATTTTGCTTCTAGATAAAACAGTCAATTAACATTAATTCATCACTTGTTGTGTGCCAGGCATTGTGGTAAGTGCTAGAGGTACAAAAAAAGACAAAAGACAATTCTTATTCTCAAGGAGCTCACTGTCTAATGGGGAAGACAACCTAAAAAATAATGTTATGCAAATAAGCTATGTATAGGATAATTAGGAAATAATCAACAAAAGGAAGGAACTAGAATTAAAGAGAATCAGGAAATTTCTTAGAAAAGACAAGATTTTAGCTGGAGTTGAAGGAAGCCAAAGGAGCAGAGATAAGACAGGAGAGTATTCCAGGTATGAGAAATTGGGAGATTGATTGTCTTGTTCAAGAGAACAGCAAGGAGATCAGTGTCACTAGATCACCAAATATGTGAAGTGTTTAACACTGTGTCTTGCATATAATAGGTGTTTGGTAAATACTTTTCTTCTTCCCTTTTAGGTTCCTCCTATGGGAAGACTTCAAGAAGAGACTGGAT
>NW_025391270.1:0-4142 GCF_016433145.1 Gracilinanus agilis | reverse complement strand
GAAGGAAGGAAGGAAGGAAGGAAGGAAGGAAGGATAAATGGAAGGATGGAAGGAAGGAAGGAAGGAAGGAAACAAGCATTTATATAGTGGCTACTATGCACCAGGCACTTTCTAAGTGCTTTACAAATATTATCTCATTTGATTACCACAATAATCCTGGGAGAAAGGTGTTCTTAATTATCCCTAGTTTATTGTTGAAGAACTGAGTGAGGCAGAAATTAAGTGTCTTGCCCAGGGTCACAGAGCTAGTGTCTGAGGTTGCATTTGAACTCAAGCCTTCTCCACTCTAGGTTCAGCACTCTGTCTACTGTGCTACCTAGCTGCCTGGATAACCCAGGGTCATCTCTATGCTGAAATGAATCACTAGAAAAGGACTCCAACACCATATAAATGTGTTCTATTGTGGGTCTCAATTCACCGATAAAATGGGAGAAGAATCATGGATTTAGCCTTTATATACAGATCTTACTATATGGCAAATAGTCTGGGTCTGTAGAAAAAAAGTAAAAAATGAATATTTATTAGCTAGATCTCAGTGTTTTAGTGATGACAAGTCCTTATTCTTTGTGCTGGCCTAAGCTGTCATATTTTCAGAGGAGTCAATAATACAGAATGTGTCAATACTTAAGACATTCAACAAATGCAAGTCTCTAAAAATCATATCAAAATGAATTGTTCTGATTTGAAAATCACTGGAAAACTGTATGATTATAATCTAAATCAGTGATTCCCAAACTTTTTTGGCCTATCGTCCCCTTTCCAGAAAAAATATTACTTAGCGCCTCTGGAAATTAATTTTTTTAAAAAAAATTAATAGCAATTAATAGGAAATTAATAGGAAAGATAAATGCACCGCCCCACCTGGATCACTGCAGCACCCACCAGGGGGCGGTGGTGCCCACTTTGGGAATCACTGGTCTAAAACAACAGAGTGAAAACATTTGCCAGTTTTTCTCCAGAGGCTCGCCAAACTAGGAAGTCCAATAATGAAAGTCTTTCCAATCTTTCCAGGGGATTCCCACAATTCACAAGCCCTGCTTTTGTCCCAAAGGATAAAATTACATCTAGAACATGAAATCTCTGGAGCATCTTTATCCTACCCCTCCTACCCCTGTCACTAAGGAGCTAAGTCCACAGAGAAAGGCTTTCCTTTGGGATTCTAGGGGTGCCCCTGAGGACTCAAGGATGCCTACATATAAATTTATAAGCTTGATCCCCCATTCCTATGTGTTTTCTCAAATACCAGTGATCAATTTTAGTTAGTATTTTCCTTAAATCACTGATAGCCTCTACTGAAGTTATCAATTATTGTGAGCACTCCAGTATCATTATCAATCCAGTATCATTTAACCAATCAGCACCAATTAGCTTTTTTAAAAATTTAAATATTTCATATTTTTAGAAAAATTTTCCATGGTTACATGATTCTTGTTTTTACTTTCCTTTTCACTACCACCCCCATATCCAATGCACATTTCCACTGGTTTTAACACGTGTGATCAATCAAGACTTATTTCCATGTTATTGATAGTTGCACTGGTGTGGCCCTTTCGAGTCTACATCCCCAATCATGTCCGCCTCAACCCATGTGTTCAAGCAGTTGTTTTTCTTCTGTGTTTCCTCTCCTGCAGTCCTTCCTCTGAATGTGGGTAGCATCTTTACCATAAATCCCTCAGAGCTGTCCCGGGTTGTTGCATTGCTGCTAGTACAGAAGTCCATTACATTCGATTTTACCACAGTGTATACTAATTTGCTTTTAATAAAGGAATATTTATGGAAGAAATATTTCAAACGCAGAAGTAGAAGCCACTCACCCTAGCTGGCTCATGCTTTTTTCTCTACCACTTTGGCTTCTAGGAAAAATGGACTCAAACTGGAAACAGTTGCTACAAACATTCATCCCACCAATGTCATTTCCACATATGGCACAGCTCCTCCAGAAATCAGTATCTTAGCATCCTTTAGGGTGCTAGTGGTGGTGGCATGGACTTTTCTGGCTGGATTTCTGTTCCTGTGACCTTTCAGAACTCACAGGGTCATAACTACCCCCCCCCCAATTCTTTCACGTAAAAGGAGGGTTTTTTTTAAAGCAAAGATGCAAAGAATGGAGGCTTTTATTTATGGACCTCATTGTGTCTCTTCCAACCAGAGTTATAGCATGTCTTCCTCACTTCTTTCCCACAGAAATAATCATAGCTATGTGTGCTCAGAAGTCTGTGTGGAGACGGTATCATCTGAGCAAAGAATGTGTGTTCTGAAGGCTTGAGTTTGGCCAACTCTTGTTTAAACTTTTTTCTTCAGTCATTTTTCAGTCTTGTCCAACTCTTCATGATCCCATTTGGAATTTTCTTGGCAAAGATACTGGAGTGGTTTGCCATTTTTTCTCCAACTCATTTTGCAAATGAGGAAACTGAGGCAAATGAGGTTAAGTAACTTAATCAATATTACACTTAATAAATCACAAAGCCAACATCTGAATTCATGATTATCTACTGTGCCATTAACTGTAGCCTTCTGGAGTTTAAACTGAATGATCCAAATGATCTCTTCCATCTCTTAATTCTATGCAAAAGCTTTCTTCCAAAGGAGGTATGAGCGTGTGAAGTCAAATCAAGGCAAAAAATATTTATTAAGGGGGCAGCTGGGTAGCTCAGTGGATTGAGAGCCAGGCCTAGAGACGGGAGGTCCTGGGTTCAAATCTGGCCTCAGACACTTCCTAGCTGTGTGACCCTGGGCAAGTCACTTGACCCCCATTGCCTAGCCCTTACCATTCTTCTGCCTGGGAGCCAATACACAGTATTGACTCCAAGACAGAAGGTAAGGGTTTGATATGTATATATATATATATTTATTAAGTGATTACTGTGAGCTAAGATCTGGGCTAAAACCTGGAATTCCAAAGAGAAGAAAGTGAAAGACAGCTTCTCCCTGTCAGAAGCAAATTTCTCTCTCCATTATATCACTTTTTTTTAATGTCATCTCTCAGTGACTGAGAGGTCAAAGACCACTGAGTAAATTCAGGTATAGATAAGCCCTCAGAGAAATGAAGTTAAAGAACCAAAGAACCAATGAGACAGGAAACTGATTCCACAAGCACTGCCCCCCTAGGTGGCCCAGGCAAATTAAGAAACTATGGTTGGAAAAAAAAAAAGAAACTATGATTGGTTCCTGAGAGGTGATGCGTGAGAATTCGTGGGTGGAGAAAAGGGTTTTATAAGGTCAGACCAGGTGGTCTCTGGGGGCTTCTGGCTGGAATGTGGAGAGCTGAAGGAACCCTTGTTGGAGTTGAGCCATAGGCCCATCATGGTGGCCAATAGATTAGAAAGCTAAGTATCTGTCTAACTCTTCCTACCTTTCCCTCTTTACTACTCCTATTACTTTGATTTAATAAAGTCATTAAGCTACTATCAGCCTCATAATTTTAATTATTACGTCTTCTGGGGAATTACATTTGAATGAAGAAGACAAAATGTCAAAGGAAGCTTTAAAGGCTGGGGAAAAGGGAGCAGCTGAGTAGCTCAGTGGATTGAGAGCCAGGCCTAGAGATGGGAGGTCCTGGGTTCAAATTCAGCCTCAGAAACTTCCCAGCTGTGTGACCCTGGGCAAGTCACTTGACCCCCATTGCCCACCCTTCCCACTCTTCCACCTAGGAGCAAATAAACAGAAGTTAAGGGTTTAAAAAAATAAAAATAAAAAAATAAAAAAATAAAGGCTGGGGAGAGGTCAGTGTGGAGAAGATATGGACCCTGCGACCAGGGTAGAGAATGAAGTCTGGAGAATTAGGACCAGACCTGGGGCAAAATGGAGTGAATATGACTGGCCTGGGCCCTTCCTTAAAATGAAGCTTCTGGGAGGAGCTGGCCAGTCACAGGAAGGGGACAAAGGAGAGGCAAGATCTTTCAGGGCGAGAAGGTTGCTGGAATACGGTGGCCGAAACATCTTGTAGAATAAGAAAGCTGCTTGGGATTGGGGAAGAAGGAAGCCCAGAGGGTCAGGGTCTGAGCCCATAGTGATGAAGGTGTAGACGGGAATGGGCTGGACCTTTCCTTAAAATGTGTGTGTGTATGTGTGTGTGTGTGTGTGTGTGTGTGTGTGTGTGTGTGTGTGTGAGAGAGAGAGAGAGAGAGAGAGAGAGAGAGAGA
>NW_025391269.1:0-4889 GCF_016433145.1 Gracilinanus agilis | reverse complement strand
TGGTCTTTTCTGTGCAAATACCTGGAATTCTTCAATTTTGTTGAATGCCCATACTTTCCCCTGGAAATATATAGTCAATTTTGATGGGTAGTTGATCCGTGGTTGCAGGCGCAGCTCTCTTGCCTTTCTGAATATCGTATTCCAAGCCTTGCGATCTTTTAGCGTGGAGGCTGCCAGATCCTGTGTGATCCTGATTGGTGCTCCTTGATATTTGAATTGTTTCTTTCTGGCTTCTTGTAAGATTTTTTCTTTTGCTTGGAAACTCTTGAATTTTGCAATTATATTTCTGGGTGTTTTCTTTTCTGTATCGAATGTCGCAGGTGTTCTATGAATCCTTTCAATGTCTATATTGCCCTCTTGTTGTAGGACTTCAGGGCAATTTTGCTGAATTATTTCTGTTAGTATGGAGTCCAGGTTTCTATTAATTTCTGGTTTTTCTGGAAGACCAAATATTCTCAAATTGTCTCTTCTAGACCGGTTTTCTTGGTCTGTCACTCTCTCATTGAGATATTTCATGTTTCCTTCTATTTTTTCAGTCTTTTGACTTTGTTTTATTTGTTCTTGTTGTCTTGAGAGATCATTAGCTTCTACTTGCTCAATTCTAGCCTTTAAGGATTGATTTTCGGCTATAATCTTTCAGTTTCCGGCCATAATCTTCTGGTTTTCAGCCATAATCTTCTGGTTTTCGGCCATAATCTTCTGGTATTCCTTTTCAATCTGGTCATTTCTGCTGTTCAATTGCAAGATTCTACCTTTTAAACAGTTATTTTCTTGCCATATCTCTTCCATTTTCCTCAAAATCTCAGTTTTGAACTCTTCCATAGCTTGTGAGGAGTTTTCCTTATTTGAGGAGGGTCTGGATGCGTGTTTGTTCTCCTCCTCTGTTTGCTTGGTTGTCTGGATTTTCTCTGTGTAAAAGTTGTACTGTTAAAGGCTTCTTTTTCTTGTTGTTATTCTTTCTCTTCTGAGTTTCCTGAGTCTGGGTAGCCATCATTAGCCTAGCAGCTTCTCAAGTTTATCCTCAAGCTCAGTGTCTGTCCGCAGTCTACTGGCTCCTGAGGTCTGAGTTCTGTTTTTTTCCAAGGTCAAGCCCCCTGGTGGACCCCCTTGCTTGATCCTCTGCAGGAGGTTCCTTTACAAGTCTCAGGGCGCTGCTTCCAGAGTCGTATACCCTTCCACGCTGGTTCCCCACTCAGGTTTTCAGAGGTTTAGTTCCTGGCTGTGTCTGCCTCCACCCACACCTCCGCCCGTGCCTGTGCTCTCAGCCCGCCCTCTGAGCCCTGCGTCCACTCTCTGCTCCCACGCTCAGATTTCACGTGCGTTCTTTGGCTTATTGGGGTCCTAAATCTTGCTGCTCTCAGGAACAGGCCCCGGAGCTGCCAATGACTCGATGGGTGCCCCAAACTTGCTGTATTTCTTTTTAGCTGGCTTCGGTGCTATAGATGTGTGTGGAGGGGGTGGGGGTAGAGTGGTTGCTCAGCCCGCGATTTAGTGAGAGCCATTTCACCCCTTTATAGCATGGAAATGCCTCGATTCCACGTACCTTCCACGCTGTGCCCTGTTGTGGGGTTCCTCCGTTCATCTGGACTTGTTTTTATGTCCCCTTGAGGAGTTTTGTGTGTTTTGGTCAGGAGAGGTTAAGAGCTGCTTCTTACTCTGCCACCATCTTAACCGGGAACTCCTTATTCTTATAGATTCTTACATATTCTTATAGTCACCATGATTACATCTTCATGAATATTCCCTATACTGATTCAAATAGATCTCTATTCACCTACTAGTAGTCTCTCTTAGTTGTTGCAGCCAGTACTATTTATTACTCCCTAGCCATTGACCCTTCATCCTCTTCTTGACATTCTTTCTTTCCCAGGCTAAATGCCAGATTATTTCTAAAGATCCCTCCCTGTTCTTTCTGACCACTTTCAGTTTTGTTGATTTTCCTATTAAGGTCAGGTGCTTAGGATTGAATTTTGATTTTATCTGTGTGTGTGTGTGTGTGTGTGTGTGTGTGTGTGTGTGTGTGTGTGTGAGAGAGAGAGAGAGAGAGAGAGAGAGAGAGAGAGAGAGAGAGAGGGAGAGAGAGTGAGTGAGAGAGAGAGTGAGTGAGTGAGAGAGAAAGAAAGAGAGAGAGACAGACAGACAGACAGACAGAGACAGACAGAGAGAGAGAGAGAGACAGAGAGAGAGAGAGAGAGACAGAGAGAAAGAGAGCAAGCCACAATTATACGACTTGACTAGCATGAAGTTACACTGTAAATTACTGGCAGGACAAAAAAAACAGTTTAACAATCAACTGGATTTGAGTACCAAGGGAATAAGGTTGTTAGGACTAGATACTAGAGTAAATATAGAAAGATGGAATGGAGAGAAGCATATTTGTTGATTTTGTGGAGATACTTCTCAGAGATATTTGAATAAGTAAAATAACTCAGTTCAATTCAATGTTCATTTTGTACTCTATGAAAAGCATTGTACTATACCAGGGGTCGGCAACCTTTTTGGCCATGAGAGCCATAAACGCTACATTTTTTAAAATGTAATTTCGTGAGAGCCGTACAGTGCTCACAATGCACGCTCCTGTAACAGCGCCTGAAAAAAATTTGACTTTATGACTCCTGCAGAAAGAGCCATATCTGGCCCTCAAAAGAGCCAGATATGGCTCGAGAGTCATACGTTGCTGACCCCTGTACTATACTATGGAGAGAGACACACTTCAGAAGAAACTGTTCCTGCCTTCATGGCATTTATTATCTAGTTGGAGAATAAGACATTTATAGAAAACTAATGCACAATAACATATGATAACAGCACTCAAGGTAAACAAAAGGAAGTGTTATGTGAGGTCTTGGGGTTGGGAGGAAGAATAAAACTTGTTACTGATCAAGAAGATCAGGGAAGGCCTCCTGCAGGAAGTGGTATTTGAGTTAGACTTTAAAAGACCAAGAAGAATTCAACAAGAAAGGGAGATTAGGACTTGTTCAAAGGACCTAACTTTATCTTGTTTGCCTGGTACTTATGAGAGTGGGTGAATAGCATGAGATAAAGTTGGTTTGGCGCCAAATTGTAGAAGACTTTAAATTCCAGGCAGGGTAGTTTGAACTTTATTTAGTAGGCAGTAATTTGATGCAAAGTTTAATATTTGGAAATATATATATATATATGTATAGCAGGAAGACAAAAACAGCTGGAAATAATTTTCACTGATACCATTAGGAACACTAAGGGGAAACTTTATTATTTTTTTTTACTACGTAAAAATTGTGTTTATAGGTGACAATGTTGCATGGCTGAAAATGGTCTTGTATTGTTAATACTTTCTCAGATAAAAGAGGATAGAGTTAGAATTGGAATGAAGGTGGATATACGTGTAATGGAATTGTGACAGAGGGAGGTTTGGATAAAACCTACACCTGGACTTTTTACCTGGAGGCTGAGAGTTGATCCTGTTGGTGCTGAGGACAGCCATACACACCTGCTATAAATGTGGCTCAAAGGGGCAATTTGGCATGGTTGATGGTATGCAGAGTTGCTTATTGTGTGAAGAAGGACTTGCTATATGCAATGCCAACCAGTTCCCTTTGTGGAGGAAAAAGGGGGCATATATGCTCCAGGTGCCCAGAGACAGGGCCCTATAATAAGCTGATTGGCAAGAAAGAAAGGAAGGGTTAGGGAAGGAGGCCAACCACAACCTACCCATCTAAGGCCATAACAAAAGAGTATACAAGTTAAAAGTCTAGGGTCCATTATCCTAGAGTGGGAGAAGAAAATAAGAGGAAATATAAATTGGTAGAAATGGGCCACAGGAAAAGAATAATTGAAGGCAACAAGATCAGGTGTGTGTGTGTGTGTGTGTGTGTGTGTGTGTGTGTGTGTGTGTGTGTGTGATGGAGTTAAGGGAGTGGTTGTCCATGTCAACAGGGGCAAAAAGAATTGGAGTAAAAATCATCATAAGCTGAAGGAAAAAATCTATAAACATATATACAAATCTTCCCAGTGATAAAGAATGTATATCTTTCAAATACATTTATCACAAGTGTATGAGACCTGAATTTTAGTCTTGGATCTGCCACATAATATCAGTGTGACTCTAAGCAAGTTTTTTCCACTTGTAAAATGTAATAATAAATCTACCTCAAAGGGTATTGTGAGAAATTGCTTTGTTAACCTTGACAGACATAGAAACATATCTCTTGTACTCTATCTGTGTTTGTCCCTCTTTCTCCTATTAGACTCTAAGCTCCATGATGGAAGGCAAATGCTACAATTCAAGATATTAGTATTACATAAGCTTTCACTCTTACCTGGGGTCAGCACCTTACTAGATCCCCAGGAGGTAATTTAATAAATGCCTTTTTCCAAAGAAATAATTTTCTCTAAATTATTGAAAGGAACTGCCTCACAGGAAAGGCTCAAGGTGACTCATGGGATTGTTCATCTATGATCTATAGCCAATAGGTAGAAGCAGAAGGGATTACAAATGATTGTGGAACCTTTCAATGTTTCATATACCATTAGGTACCTAAGAAAATTTTCCTTCTAAAGGTCAATAAGGATAGATAAAATTTGAAAACTAAGGAAAAGGTACCCTCTCATTCACAGATTTTAGTTCTGGTTGAAATCATAATCTTTTTACTTGCCTTTCATAGAATCATCAAAATCCTAGGAATCATCTTATTAAAGTACAGAGAGTCAGTGTGGCTAAGGAAAAAGAGGACAAGTCTTCCAGTCACAACACTTGGACTCACATGATAGCTCTGACATTTGATAGATTTTACAAATGCAGAAACTATGGCCCTTAGAAATTGAATAACATGCAAAAGCGCATAGGAAAATTCTCTCTCTCTCTCTCTCTCTCCCTCTCTCTCTCTCTCTCTCTCTCTCTCCCTCTC
>NW_025391268.1:0-3750 GCF_016433145.1 Gracilinanus agilis | reverse complement strand
ATATCTATCTACATATCTATCTATCTATCTATCTATCTATCTATCTATCTATCTAATTAAATATATAAGCTATGATCAGGGCTGGGTTGTCCCAGTTTAATCTTTTTGGTAATCTGAGAATCCACATAAGATAGATTTTTATCCTTCCATTGCTTCTAGCTATCAGCCTGTTTTTATTCTGCCCTTTGTGGCTAAATACCTAGAGAGGGTTGTGTATGCAATAGGAGCCTTGACTTTCTCCACTCTCATTCTTTTCTTAACCTCATACATTCTAGCTTCAGTCCTCATGGTTCCATGGTTCCTCTCTCCAGAGTGACCAATAATCTCTTAGTTGCTCAATTCAATGACCTTTTCTCAATCTTCATTCTCTTTGACCTCTCTGCTGCCACTGGCACTGCTGACCACTGGCTTTTTCTCCAGGTTTGTGGGGCATCTCCCTCTCCTCATATTTCTACTTATGAGACTGCACTTTCTCAATTTTCTTTGCTGAATCCTCATCTTGTTCACAGCCATTCACCAATGGTGTCTCAAGGCCTTTGCCCTAGGCCCTTTTCTCTCACTAAACTACTTCACTTGGTGATCTCATCATTTCATATGGATTAATTAGTAAATCTAGGATGAAGTTTCTCATATCTACCTATGTTGCCCAAATCTCTCTGCTAACCTCCAATCTTAAATCATCAAATGCCTTTCAGATATCTTAAACTTGATGTTTAAGTTCTCATTCATCCCATATTTGGACCATTGCAATAGACTGCAAATGTTTCTACCTGCCAAAAGTCTCTCCTCAGTCCAATCCATCTTCCATTAATCAATCAAAATGATTTTTCTAAAACATAGATCAAACCACATCACCATCTTTACCCTTCCACTCAGTAAATTTCAGTGGCTCCCTATAAGCTTTAGGATTAGTTTTTTTTTTTTAAATCATCTGTTTAGTTTTCCAAGACTTTAGGACCTAACCCTGTTATCCCCATATTTTTGCAATTTTCTTCCCTTAACTTCTAGACATTTTTTCTTGATTTTTCTCAATTAACTCTTCAAAATTCAGTGTAGCTCTTTCTAGATTTATTTTTCCAAATTAACTTGCTTGTCATTTCTTATGGCACAGTAGAATTCCATTACAATCATATGCCACAACATGTTTAGTCATTCCCCAATGGATGGACACTCCCTCACTTTCCAGTTCTTTGTCACCAAAATGAAAGTTGAGATCTTCTATGTAAATATATATAACTTCCTCAAAATTTTAAGAAAATGTTTAAAAAGATATGAACAGACAGTTTGTGGATGAATAAATAAGAGCTGCCTCTGTCTGTGTCTGTGTCTGTGTCTGTGTCTCTGTCTCTGTCTCTGTCTCCCTCTCTATATATACATATTTAAATATATATATATGCATGTGTACATATATATGTAAAATTATGTTAAAATACTCTTAGTCATTATTAATTAGAGAAATGCAAATAAAATAACTTAAATATCATTTTATATGTCTCAGATTGGCTAAAATGAAAAAAAGGCAAAATAATACATTTTGGATGGGATGTAGAAGAATGGGAGCACTTAAAGAGTGTTGGGACAATGAACTGATCCAACCATTCTAGAGAATGATTTTGAATGTTATTGAAAAATTATAAAACTGGATATGCTTTTTTTAACATTTATTAATATTCATTTTTAACATGGTTACATGATTCATGCTCCACCTTTCCCCTTCAAACACCCCCCCCCCGAACCCCGCCCCACCCATGGCCGATGCGCATTTCCACTAGTTTTGTCATGTGTCCTTGATCAAGACCAATTTCCAAATTGTTGGTAGTTGCATTGGTGTGGTAGTTTCAAGTCCACACCCTCAATCATGTCCACCCCGACCCATGCGTTCAAGCAGTTGTTTTTCTTATAAGTTTCCTCTCCTGCAGTCCTTCCTCTGAATGTGGGTAGCTTTCTTTACCATAAATCCCTCAGAATTGTCCTGGGTCATTGTATTGCTGCTGGTACAGAGGTCCATTACATTCAATTTTACCACAGCATATCAGTCTCTGTGTACAGTGTTCTTCTGGCTCTGCTCCTTTCACTCTGCATCAGTTCCCGGAGGTCTCTCCAGTTCGCCTGGAACTTCTCCGGTTTATTATTCCTTTTAGCACAATAGTATTCCATCATCCGCATATACCACAGTTTGTTCAGCCATTCCCCAATTGAAGGACATACCCTCCTTTTCCAATTTGTTGCCACCACAAAAAGCGCAGCTATGAATATTTTCGTACAAGTCTGTTTATCTATGATCTCTTTGGGGTACAAACCTAGCAATGGTATGGCTGGATCAAAGGGCAGGCATTCTTTTATAGCCCTTTGAGCATGATTCCAAATTGCCAGCCAGAATGGCTGGATCAGTTCACAACTCCACCAGCAATGCATTAATGTCCCAATTTTGCCACATCCCCTCCAACATTCATTACTCTCCCCTTCTTTCATTTTAGCCAATCTGCTAGGTGTGAGGTGATACCTCAAAGTTGTTTTAATTTGCATTTCTCGAATTATTAGAGATTTGGAACACTTTCTCGTGTGCTTATTGATACTTTCGATTTCTTTACCTGAAAATTGCCTATTCATGTCTCTTGCCCATTTATCAATTGGGGAATGGCTTGATGTTTTATACAATTGCTTTAACTCCTTGTATATTTGAGTGATTAGACCCCTGTCAGAGTTTTTCGTTATAAAGATTTTTTCCCAATTTGTTGTTTCCCTTCTGATTTTGACTATATTGTTTTTTTTTGTACAAAAACTTTTTAGTTGAATATAATCAAAACCATTTAATTTACATTTTGTAATTTTCTCTAACTCTTGCTTGGTTTTAAAGTCTCCTTTCCCAGAGATCTGACAAGTATACTATTCTGTGTTCACTTAACATGTTTATAGTTTCCCTCTTTATATTGAAGTCGTTCACCCATTCTGAATTTATCTTGGTGTAGGGTGTGAGATGTTGATCTAGACCTAATCTCTCCCATATTGTTTTCCAAATTTCCCAGCAGTTTTTGTCAAATAGTGGATTCATGTCCCAAAAGTTGGGCTCTTTGGGTTTATCATACACTGTCTTGCTGATGTCATTTATCCCCAGTCTATTCCATTGATCCTCCTCTCTATCTCTTAGCCAGTACCATATTGTTTTGATGACTGCTGCTTTATAGTATAGTTTAACATCTGGTACTGCCAGGCCCCCTTCCTTCACATTTTTTTTTCATTATTTCCCTTGATATTCTTGATCTTTTGTTATTCCAA
The DNA here is from genome assembly GCF_016433145.1 of Gracilinanus agilis. Taxonomy (NCBI): domain Eukaryota; kingdom Metazoa; phylum Chordata; class Mammalia; order Didelphimorphia; family Didelphidae; genus Gracilinanus; species Gracilinanus agilis. The sequence continues at coordinate 474 of NW_025391268.1, read as the reverse complement.
ATGAATTTTGTTATAGTTTTTTCTAATTCAGTAAAGAAGTTTTTTGGTAGCTTGATAGGTATGGCACTAAATAGGTAAATTAATTTGGGTAGAATTGTCATTTTTATTATGTTAGCTCGTCCTACCCATGAGCAATCAATGGCTTTCCAATTGTTTAGATCCAGTTTTATTTGTTTGGAAAGTGTTTTGTAGTTATTTTCATATAATTGCTGTGTTTGTTTTGGTAGGTATATTCCTAAGTATTTTATATTGTCTAGGGTGATTTTGAATGGTGTTTCTCTTTCTACTTCTTGCTGCTCTAGTGGGATGGAAATGTATAGAAATGCTGATGATTTATGTGCATTTATTTTGTATCCTGCAACTTTGCTAAAGTTGTTGATTATTTCTACAAGCTTCTTAGTTGATTCTCTAGGATTTTTTAAGTAGACCATCATATCATCTGCAAAGAGTGATAGCTTAGTCTCCTCCTTGCCC
>NW_025391267.1:7792-14872 GCF_016433145.1 Gracilinanus agilis | reverse complement strand
AGCAGGAGCCGCAGGGCAGTAAGGACGCAGGCGGCAGGGAAGTAACAGGGCCTTTATTGGGGGGCGGGGGCCGCGTCGCTGACCACCAGTAGCTTGTGCATGTAGGAGTTGAGCCAGCGGCGCCTCTCCAGAGCAGCCAGAAGGCGCGCCCGCTCCCGGAACGCCGCGTCGTCCGCCACCACCAGACGGCGCTGAGGTCCGGCGCTCGGAACGGGGACCGGGCCCTGGGGGCCGTGGCCGTGGGCGGGGCCGGCCTCCCGGGTCATCTGCAGACTCCAGTCCCGCAGGGTCAGCGATGCGGGCGGCGGGGCCCAAGGGAGCCAAGGGCTGCAGAGAAGAGGGGGACGGGGAGAGAGATGGGGACCCGGGCCGCCCACGGCTCCCCGCCCCTGCCCGCGAAGTGCTAGCTGCAGCCACTCCCGCCTCCCCCACTGGACCCCCTGCAGCCCCTAACCTCGCGCGTCCCCCCCAGTCTCCTCCCGAGTCGCCTGCTCTCGGGCTCTAGCTCTTCGGGCGGGCCCTGGGGTGTCTCTCGGCGTCTCCACTTCTGCCGCTCCCTCAGTCTCGCTATCTCTGGGGTCTACCTCCTCCTATCTCACGTCTCACCCGACGCTCTCCTCCTCTCTGTCGCGCGTAACGCTGCGAGTCCCTGTGCCTGGGTAGCCCTCAGGCTCTCTACGTGGGGCCCCCACCCCATACCCACCTGGGCCGCTCGGGCCGGGGCACAGCAGCCGGGGTGGCGGCGGGGATCCCAGGCGCCAGCAGTAGCAGCAGCAGCAGCAGCAGCCTGCCCCGGCCGTGCCCGGGGCTCCTGGGGTTCTCCATTATCTGGGGGGGACACAAGCCTTGCTCAGCGGCTCCGGCCATCTCCCCACCACCGCCCTCGCCCCGACCCCCACCGCCCAGCCTCCCGGCAGGTCCAGCCCGTACCAGTCTCGTTCCGTCCTAGGCGAGGCGCAGCCTGTCTCCGCCACCCCCAAAGCCCTTATAAAGGCCCGCGCTGACGCAGGCCCGGGCCGGCCGGGGCCGCAGGGTCACACCGCCCCCAGCCTCATTAGGCGCTGCCGCCGGTAATGAGCAGCAGAGAGCGGAGGAGGCCGAGCGAGCCGGCCCTAATTGGGCCGGAACGGGCCCAGGCTGGGGGGAGGGAGGGAGGGAGGAAGGCGAGAGGGAGAGGGACTAGGGGACAGGTGGGGAGACAAACGGACTGGAGACAGACAGGCCGAGAAATAGGAAGAATGGGGGCGGGGCGGCGGTTAGAGGGAGACGTGGAGAAGGAAGCAGGAGAGCCTCCTGGAGGGTCGGCTCAACGTTCAGAAGACCCAGAGGAAGCCACATAGGGAGGAGAAGAGGGAGAGGCAGGCCGTTGGGGCTGGAGGCGATCCCACAGAGAAAGAAACTGAGGGATGGATAGGGGAGAGAGCAGAGGAAGCACCCATACAGAGTAGGGAGAGGCTGGTCCGCCTGAGGGCCCAGGAACGTACCAGCGGCACAGTGAGAGCCCCAGCAAGGAGGCAGAAGTGGCTTTGGGGAGGGCGCAGGGGCCCTGCAGATGCCTCTTCTCCCTGACCTTGTAAAACAGCCACCCCCACGCCATCCCTGAGGGCCTAGGCAAGTCGAGGGGTGACCCCTCGCTGCCCGGTAGGAATGTGACCGCTGGATCCCAGAGAGAAGAGAAAAGAGGGAGGGAGAGAACGCCTGGGTCCCTTCACCCGGGGAGCCTTGGCCGCCCCCTTGGAAGCTCTGTCTCTTTAAGAGCAGGGCTGGTCGCCAGGCACCGGGGTTCCCAAGGGAAGGACAGTCAGGTGCGTCACCCCCTCCCCACGCCCAGCCCGTATCCTTGTCTCCACGGCTCACCTTCCCGTATCCAGCTTTCCTCACCTGCTGTTGCTGCTGCTGCTGCTGTTCCTTCGGCCTTGACCCTCAGGTAAGGCCCCGGCCCACTAGGGAGCTCAGGAGCTTGGCCTCTCACCTACCCCAACGCAACCCAAGCAAGCTCCTAATCCGGGGACCCAGTGGCCCTGTCTCTCGATCCAGGACCCCACCCCCACCCCCACAACAGAAGTGTCCTAGTGCCCTGGGATCCCCTCCCCCTCCAAGCCTCTGCCCCCAAAGGGCCCGGCTGGGCCAGCTGTCCCAAACAATCCCCAGCAGTGTAGACTCTTGTCCCCTCCCGTGAAGGAATCGTGAGGTCACGGCTGTAGAATCAATCCCAGGGGTCTTAGAGGTCAAGTCCAACGAGGGAAGGACACTCGACCGGAGAGCCTCAAGTGACCAGGGTCACAGGTGGAAAAGAAAGGACCGAACTAGCATTTTGAACCCAGGCCCTCCGATTCCAAACGCCGTTCTCTACACCCTGTTCCCATCCCACGCCCGTCCCCTCCCCCCAACTCCGATTCAGGCGTCAGGACCCCCAGCTCCCCCTCGCCTTCAGTTACCCAGGCTTCCCCTCCCCCCCCCGTCTCCGCCCCACGGGGACCCCGTGTCTCCTTCCCTAGCGGTCTCCGAGCAACTTCGAGTGTAAACAAGTGAAAGGTGGCTGTATCCCCCGAGGCACGGGGGTAATGGAGGCGGGGGGACCAGGTGCCCACGAGCTCCCGCCTTCCGTTCTCAGGACCTAACCGAGTAAGCCCTGATAGTGTTCAGGGCTTAGGACAGGAGAACCAGGAGGGATCTCCCATCCCTCTCGCCCCTCCAGATCTCGCCCTTCGGGGACCCACGCGACTCGGGAAGGAGGCTGACTACGACTCCCATGATGCTCAGCATTCCAGTCTCTTTGGGTTGTCAGCTCTGGTTCCTGGGAGCCCATTGGGAGTTGTAGTCCAGCCTCGCCCTTCCCGCTTGGATACCGCGCTGGTCCCCCGCGGAGGGGCTTTGGAGACTTGGGGGTGGGGGGAACCTGCGGACCAATGGGAGCCGCTAGGGGCGGGAACAGCCTCGGGTGTGGTTCCAGCTCAGGGAATTAACCAATTTCGCGGGTTTAGGTGCGGTTCAATCTGTACGCCATGAGATCGCTGTGGTTCTTCTCCGTCTTCCTTCTCCTCCGCCTGGGCTCCCCAGGTTCCGAGGCAGCCCCCTCAGCCCCGCCGCCTACGGAGCCCTCGAAGACGTACAACGCCGAGGGTGGAGTAGTCCCTGGAGCGCCCTCCGCCTCAGAGACCTCAACCCCTACCCCTAAGCAGTCGGGGTCGCCGGAAACCCCTCGCTCCATCCCCCCCCAAACTTCCCGGGCCGAATCGCCCGAAAGCCCTGACCCTGCTCCCCCGGGGAGTGCACGGCCAGAATCCCCGAAGGCCTCGGGCTCCACCCCAACGGCAACTTCCCAGGCAGGATCCCCCGAAAGCCCGAGCCCCAGACCGTCCGGGACTCCGGACTCCTCCGCCGTCCGCCCAGAATCCCCTGCCAGTCCCAGTCCCGGCCTCTCCGGGGCCTCCGACCTTCCCGCGCAAACTTCCTCCCCAGAACCTCCCGGCAGCCAGCGGTATGAGCCCGCCGAGACAGCCGTCCCAGCTCCTGAAACTCCCAGTTCGGAGCCCCCAGGACTTGGGCAGGCCGAATCTCCCGAGGCGCTTAGCCTTCTGCCCCCGGAATCCTCCCCTGGTCCTCGGTCCTCCGCTTCCGAAACAGCCCGCGCCGCCCCCAGCCTGGCCCCTCCCGAGCCGTCCCAAATGGGATCACTTGCTGCCCCGAGCCTGGGCTCCCCAGGAAGCCCTTCCTTAGAGTCTGGGTCCCCCGAGACTCCGGCCCAAGAATCGGGGTCGTCAGATCCCCGACCGCCTGCAGCCGCGCGGCTTCTGGAGCCCCCCGCTGCCCCGGAGCCCCCGGCTCGGCTCAGGCCTCTCCCGCGGCGCCGCGGGAGCGACACCGTGAACACCATCATCGTAGTGGAGAGAGTGCAGGAGACTGGTGAGGGGCTGGGAGTGCGGAGAGAGGCCCACGGCGGGCGTGGGAGGGGCCCGAAGTGCGGGCGAAGGGGTGCCCCGCACCGGGAGGCCCGCGGCTCAGACAGGGGCGCCGGGGCCTGGGGCCAGACTGGGACCGGAAGAATTGGGTTGCTGAGCCGCCCTCCCACCCTTTACAGGTGTGACCCTGGTGGGCCGGCCGCGAGGAGCCACGGGCGGGGCTCTGTGCCTCTTCCTGGCCGGGGCCGGGCTCCTGCTGGGAGTTTTCCTGCTCCTTTGGTGTCTATACCGCCGGGCTGCACGGTCTAGACCCTTCGGACACCACCGGCTGCCGGACGACGGCGATGAACTAGGTAAGCGAAGTCCCTCATCCCCCCCTAGGCCCAGCCGCCGCTATTTCAGGGACAGGAGGTTTCCCTTCCACCTTCGGGAACCTCTTCAACCAGGCAGGAGTAGCCAGCCTAGGGCAAGGGAGAAGGCTGTCGGTAAGACCAGCGGGGGCGGGGAGACCCGGAGAAAGAGGTGAGCCGTCAGTCTCTTAGCAGGGAGAATTTGAGATTTGTTCTCTGGGGTCCGGGTTCGAGTTCTGCCCACACTCTGCCCTCCCGGATGCTTCCTTAGGTGTAAAATGAGGGACGTCTAAGGGCTTCCCTAGCGCTACGTCTGTGAGCCCGGATGGAGAGCCGTGGCCTTGACACCACAAGCCCCCCGTTTGAGTCCGGCCCCAGCAACCTGCGGGGATTGGGGGGCACGGGGGGGGGTTTCCATAGGCAGTCCCCCACACACACTTGCGCAGGGGAATTGGGGGAAAGGGCCGAGTGGAACTCTCTCACCGCCCCCAATGTCTCCCGAAGCTCTCCACCTGGACGCCCCGAAGGATCCCTACGACCTCCACTTCTACGCCCCGGACGCGTGGGTGCCCTCCCACATCGCCACGAAGCAGCCACCCGGCACGCCCCCTCTGCCTCCCAAGCTGCCCCCGCCCCCCGGCCGGGCCTCTTCGCCGCCGCGCCTGGAGCCGCTCTCCCCAGCGGCTCTGCCCAACAACTTCGTGTGAGCCCGAGCCTAGCCGCCCGCGGGGCCCAGCATGCTTTGCGCTTGTAGTCCTGACGTTAGGGGGCGGGGTGGGACGGGGAGGTTTAGGGTGCTTTGGCTTCCGTTCCTGGGGACCCCCCTGATTCCGAATTAAAAAGGATCGTCCCCTGAGCGGGCCCGCGCTCGTCCGTCTTTCCGAAGCTCCCGGGACGCCTGGGAGGCCGAGGGGAGGGTCTGGGGGCCAAGGAGGCCGGGCCGCGCCAGGAGGGCCGTTGACACAACAGTACTTTATTTTGACCAGACCTGGCACACACTCACACACTCACAAGGTGCCCCCCGCCCCGCCCCACCTCACCCCAGGCGGGGGCCTCTGGCTAGGAAGGGAGCGGGCCATCGTGGAGTCCCGCCGGCCCAGAAGGCCCGGGAAAGAGGCTTGGGAAAGCACGGCGAGGACCCCTGACACGAAGGTTGGGGGCGGGGCTGGGATAAAGTGCGAGGACTAAGTTAGGAGCCGCAGACCTCCTCGGCCTAGCGGGGCGGGGGCGGGGCAGGGGCCTGAAAACCGCCATCTAGGCGGCTCTGGGGGACCTGGAAACCACCCTTAGGAAGCCCGAGAAGTCCCCATTTTGGTTTTTGTGTGTAGGGAAACTGAGACCATCGTACTCTTCTTACCATAGGGGAGGGGAGGATTGAAACCCGGCATCTAGTTAACGCTGTAGCAGCTAGAAGGGGGCACTAGAAACAGCTGGGGGAAGTCGGGGCAAGGCTGGGGGTGAAGCTGGAAACCGCTACTCTCTTGACAAACGCTGGTGAGAATCAATCCCTGGACTGGATTGGGGGGGAAGGGGCGGGGCATCAGCCCCGCCCCCTTCCGCGATTGGCAGAAATTCGCCGGGGCGGCAAGGAAGGGGGGACTTGCATCTCCTGTAGGAGGGATTTTGAAACTCACAAGAAGGGCCCCGGTCCCAAGGTTTGGGCGGAAATCTCTCCGAAGGCTGGGATTTGGGGGAGTCTCCTGTCTGGAGACTTTTGGGGGGACGACCTTGAAACCCCTGGGAAATGAGGGGGACTTTCGAGGGGCCCCTGAGCACTAGCCTTGAAACCGTCAAGGCTGTTAGAATCTTTTGACTGATAAGGAAAGAAGTTAGGGAGCCTTATTACTGGGGCTGTGGGAGGCGCTTAAACCCACTAAGGCAAAGGGAAAAGGGGTGCCTAGAAACCCAGAAGAAGGTCTTTGGGTAGGGTAGGCCTTTGGGGTGGGGGTCCTGGAAACTGCCCGTCTATAGCCCTGCAGAAACATCGAAGTGGGATTGGGGGTAAGTGGGTAACTGGAAACCACTGGGAATGGAGTCCTGGGGCCCTAGATAGACAACGCTGGGATGGGGGCATCAGTAGTCCCTCGGGGTTGGGGGCCAGGCGGGTGGGGCAGGACTTCTCCCGGTGGCCCCGTAGGAGGGCGGGGGCCCAGAACCCAGTGCTGGGCCGGGGCCCGTAGGGGCTCCCGGCGGAGCGGGCTCCCCAGAGGCAGCAGCGTAGGAGAAGGCAGGGTCATCGGGGCCATCGCTCTCGTCACTACTGGCCGCTAGCTGATCATGCTGGACAAGGCCTGACTTTTCTTCGCTCAGCTCCTCGGGCTCCGCCCACGGCTGCTTCTCCCCGGAGGCAAAGATGCCATAGAACAAGACTCCCCCATAATGCACCAGAGAAGCGATGAGGAACACCGACTGCCACTCCTCCCGGGTCTGCCGCCGCCGGGACGCAGGCGGGGAGGAAGGCACGGGGAGGGAGCCGGAAACCGGGAAAGGGAGGGACATGGGAGAGGCAGGAGTAATGGGGAAGGCCAGAGGGAAGGACAGGGAGAAAGAAGAAAGAGAGACGGAGAGAGGGAAGGAGAGAGATTAGGGAAGACAGACGGGAGAGGGAGAGGGGAGGAGATAATCGAGCAGACAGGTGGGAGGGAGAGATATAGAGGGAGGAAGGGAGATGCAGGGGAAAGAGAACGATGGAGAAGAAGCGGATATCAGTAGAGAATCGGGAGTGGGAAGAGAGGGCAGGTGCAGGGGAAAGAGAGAGAGACACAGAGGCAGGAAGAAGAAGAAGAAGAAGAAGAAGAAGAAGAAGAAGAAGAAGAAGAAGAAGAAGA
>NW_025391267.1:0-7774 GCF_016433145.1 Gracilinanus agilis | reverse complement strand
GAAGAAGAAGAAGAAGAAGAAGAAGAAGAAGAAGAAGAAGAAGAAGAAGAAGAAGAAGAAGAAGAAGAAGAAGAAGAAGATGAAAAGAAGAAGAAAAGAAGAAAAGAAGAAGAAAAGAAGAAGAGGAAAGAAGAAGAGGAAAGAAGAAGAAGAAGAGGAAGACGAGGAAGAAGAGGAAGAAGAGGAAGAACAAGAAGAAAGAAGAAGAAGAAGAAAGAAGAACAAGGAGAGTAGGAAGAGGAAGAAGAGAGAGAGGAAGGGGGGGGGCAGAGGGATTCCAAGTAAGAGAGAGAGAACACAAGGAGAAAGCGAGAAAAGAAAGAGCTAGTGAGATTCCAGGAGGAAGTTAGGTAGTCAGACTGAGAACCAAAAAGAATCAGAAGAGCTGTGGATGAGAGGGAAGTGGAGGGGGGTGAGGCAGGAACCGGGCCCTCACCTTGTGCTTAGTCATGGCCCCCACGATGATGGGACACACCATGCCGCTGAGAGTGCCCACGCCGTTGGAGATGCCCATGAGGATGCTGGCATAGCGCGGTGCGATGTCCAAGTGGTTCACGTTGAAGCCTGGGGACCGCCAGAGCTTGAGAAAGGGCCCGGGTTAGCCCCTCCCCCAGCCCCAGTCGCAGCCTCAGGCCTCACCCGAAATGGCAAAGCCGCTGAAGCCCACCGCCAGAACCAAAAAGGAGATGGCCACTCCCTTGGAGTGAGAGTAGCCGACCACCAGGAGCAATGTGGCCTCCATGCCGAAGCCTGCGAAAACTCAGAAGTTGTGGCGGTCCCCCGGGGATCTGGGCGCCCCTACCCCGGCCCCACCCCCTCGGGGATCCAGAGGGCCCGCGCCGTAACACAGGAGGGCCGCAAAGAAGGCCCCTCCCCAAGTCTTGCCTCCCTTGGAGCCAGGCATCCCGGACCCCAGTCCAAGCCCTTCCAGTCGCCCAGGCCGCCTCTCACCCCCGCAGTTCATCATCTTGCGGACGTTGGTGGTGGACATAATGTGGCGGCTTCGCAGGAAGTCGGCGATCTGGCCCCCAATGGGGACGACTATGGTCATGACGAGGTGTGGGAGCGCCGACACGAGGCCCACCTGGGGAGTGAGGGGAGGAGGAAGGAAGAGGGGCTGTTTTCTGGCTCCGCACCCCCCTCAGGTGCTCCGCTGGCTCTTTCTCGCCTCTTCTCCTGCTTTGGGGACTCTCCCCCGCCGCCCCGCTACAGCCCAAGGTGGGACAGCAGGGGGCGGGGCGGGGCCCACCTTGCTGATCTCAAACCCGAAGACCTCCTCGAAGTAGGCGGGCTGCGAAATCAGCAGCAAGTAGAACGTCCAGCTCCGGCAGAAGTTGGCCACGATGATGGCGTAGACGGGCATGGACGTGAAGAAGCGACGCCACGGAGTGCTGAACTTCTGTCGGTCGGAGAGGGCGTGTTGAGCTCAGAGTGGACCTTGAGGCTGGCTGCACTGCCTGCACAGGACCACTGCCCCCCTTCCTGTTCCTGAGGACTCAGGCGTCCTTTCTCCCACCCCGGCCCGGCTCCTGGCACCTGGACATGCTCCCCCTCTGTCTACTTCGCTGTAGGCCCCGCCCCTTGCACTCAGGCCTCTTCCCGCCCTCCCTTCCCCCATCCGAAGCCTTGTCCGGGAACCCCCGGGCTCCTCAGGCTGACCACGAGCGGGTTCATGAGGCGGGCGCTCTCGCCGATCGCGTCCTCAATGTACTTGCGCTCCTCCTCGGAGATGCTTGGGTGCTGAGCCGGAGACTCGTAGGATACCAGGAGCCAGAAGAGGTACCAGAAGATCCCGAAGCTCCCTGAGGGCCGGAGGGGAGAGACCGGGGGAGGCGGGAGAGCTGAAGCTTGCCGGGCGGTCCGAACCCCAGCCCAGGTCGCCCCCGGGGTGGCTCCCCAACTTCGCACTCACCATAGACGTAGAACACGGAGCTCCATCCTGAGTACTGGACGAGGACTCCGGCAAGGGGCATGGCAACCACCGCTCCAGCGTAGGAGCCTGCGGGACAGGCCCGGGCCGGGAAGTCAAAGTGCAAGGCCAGGCCAGCCCTGCCCCCGATCCTGCCCCCACTTTGGGGTCCAGGCACCCGAAACCCAAATGTCCCCTCCGCCAGCCCCTTCTGCCCCCATCACTCCCCAGTTCTCACTCACCGCAAAAGGCTGTGGTGGCCAGCCGGCTGCGCTCCAGCGGCGGGGCCCACTTACTCCAAATCCCGTGGCAGGCCGGGTACGTGACGCCCTGAGAGGGATTGGGAGGCAGAAAGGGTGTCAGGGACTCCGAGGCTGGGACTTGGCTTGGGGGGGCGCCGCTAGGAAGAGAGGAGGGAGGACTGGAGGGGACGAAGCTGGGGCCGGGGGCCTCAGAAGTAAGGGGCGACGCTTGCGGAATGGGGAGGGGCTCGCACCTCCACAAGCCCCTGCAGGATCCGCACAAAGATGACGCAGCCGTAATGGACACGGGCCGCGGAGGGGATCAGCATGTTGAGAGTGGAAGTGGCCACTATAGCGAAGCCGAAGACCCTGTGGACAGCAGAGGAGGCGAAGCGGACTTGAACCATGGCCCCGCCCCTTGGCCCCGCCCTCAAATGGTTAGCCCCGCCCTTCCCCTGGTCCCGCCCCTTTTGCTTAAATCCAGCTGTTTCGGCTCCGCCCCCACCTGTTGGCCGCAAACTTCTGGCAGATGAAGCCCCCGGGAATCTGTGTGACGATGTAGCCCCAGAAGAAGGAACCGTGGATGAGGCCCACGGTCTCAGGGTCCCAGTTGAACTGAGCTTTCTGTACAGGCGCAGAAGAGAACCGCCCCCCGCAGCAAGCAGCCAATCAGTGACTATCCCTGGATCCAGCACCCCAGTCCAGTTTAGGGCCATCCCTTGGGCATTCAGTGCCCTGCCCCGTCCCGCTACATATCAGCACTGCCTTGGCGCCGGGGTCCCTGAGTGTCTCTATGCGTCTCTGGCTCAGGCTCTGTTCCTGCATCCCCCTGAGCCCCTAAGACCGCCCTTCCATCCACGCCTCCCAAACTCTGACAATCCCTCTCGGCACTGGGAATTAGCTGGAGCTCTGCGTTTCCAAGCCCTGCCTCACGTCGCTGAGTAGCCATCTGCTCCGTCCGTCCGTCCGTCCGTCACCAGGGCCTGAAGTCTCGACTTCTCCGGGTCTCCGGATCTCCCTGACTGGCTCGGCCCATCCTCGGGCGTCTGGGGCTTTGAGCCTCCCGGGGGCCCTGCGTTTCCAGGGCCTCAAGTCTCGCCCATCCTATCCTCTCGCCTCCCCGAGGCCCTCGTGCTCTGGCCCCCCCCCCCCCACTCTCGGAAGCCGGAGAGGGGAGGGAGGGACCCCGGGGCGTACCTGCACAGTCACGTGGCCGCCCTTATGCACCGTGTTGTTGTTCACCATGGACACGATGGCCACGCCCAGGTTGCAGCGGATGCCAAAGCTGATGCAGAAGCCCAGACCGCTCATGACTGCGATGACGTACCGGCGGGGGAGCCCCCAGCACGTGCAGTCCAGCACCGGCCGCGGCCGCCCTGCGGCCCCTCCAGAAGCCACCGGCCGGCCCTCCTCGCTCAGCTCTAGCGTCTCAGCGCCTTCCTGACGTTTCTCCAGGAGCCTGAGCCATGGAAGCCTGAGCTGTTGTCCAGGGCTCTCTTTGGGGGACCGGGAGTGCCCTTCCCCTGATCCGGCCCCCTCCGGGAGCCCGGAGTCCCTCCTCCCTCAACTCCTCCCCTTTAGGGACCCAGGTATGCGGTCCCCCATCCCCTGCCCTCTGAGATCTCAGCCCGCATCCTGTGCTGGCCAAGTCCCCCGGGGACCCACGCGTCCGTGGTCCCAGCTTCCTCCGGGCCCCTAGAATAGGCCCCAATATGCGAGGGGGATTTGAGGGAGGGGTTAGGGAGGCACTGCGGTGGGGGGGGGGGAGCAGGGGCTGGAGGAAGTTGGCTGCCTGGCCGTCTCGGTCCCAGCGGCCCCCGTGCTCGCACGCGCGCGCACGCACACACATTCCCAGAAATGTACTCGGCAGCCCAAGGTGTGAAGGAGGCTGGCGGGAAGGTGTCGCAGGAACAGCTGTTTCTCGGCTGGGGCTGAGATAGAAACCTGCCTGCCTCTAGTCACTGCTCAAAGCTGGCCCCTACTCTGAGCACGTGGGGCCCTGCGCCCTCTCCCCACTCCCAGTTGCTCCCCAGCCATCCGAGGGGGTTCTCAGAGAGACAGATGGGGCGCTCCTGTGAACGGGGGCGGACTGTGAGCCTGGGATGACGACTGTAGGAGCTGGCCCGAAGACAGAGACAGCGATACGCCGAGACAGAGACACACAGAGAGGGAGAGACAGTGGGGGGAGGAGGGGGCGGGAGTTGAGGGCAGGAAGCGGAGGGAATAGACAGAAAGTGCAGGTGAGGAGGAGGCTGGGGCAGGAGCCAGAGACCGAGACTCAGGACGGAGAGAGATGGAGCGGGAGGAGGGAAGGAAGCTGAGCCAGGAGAGAAGCTGAGAACAGATGGAACCCGAGAGAGACGGGGGAGGAAGAGAAATCTAAAGAGCCACAGAGAAAGAGGGAACGGCCAGACGGGCTGGGGTGGGGGAGAAAGAACACGGGCACGGACCCAGGCCCCATCCGGGGGAGGGACACGCAGAGAGGGAGGCAAAGACGCAGAAGAAGGGGGTGCCGGGAAACAGAGGTGTCCAACGGGCGAACGTCAGAGACTAAATGGAAGAGACTCCGAGTTAGCGCGAGAGACAAAGAGGAACAGAGGAGAGACACGGAGAGAGGAGAGCTAGAGAAACGCAGAGACTGGGAGAGAGACAAAGACGGAGAGGGGCAAATGGAGGCGTGGGGGTTGGGAGACTGACTGAGCGACAGGGGGCAGAAGCACAGGAGAAATAGAGGCCAAGAGAAGGCGCAGAATTTAGGAGCAAATTCGAAGACGGATGGACGGCACACAGAGGGAGATGGGGAAGGCAGAGACAGAAAGGAACAAAGAAAGACGGGGGGGGGGGGCATACCAAAAAGGTGATGGCAACAGGGCACCCCAGGGTCCCCTACGTGGCCTCCACTACTGCATGTGACCTTGGATACCTCCTACTCCTTCCTGGGTCTGTTTCCTCCTCTCCACAAGGGACAAGAAGCAGTTCTCTCACTAGGGCTGCCCCATCTCCAGCCTCTCAGTGGGCCCTTACCAACTGAGGGCTGGGCAGAGAGGGTCAGCGAATGTCCAAGGTCACCCATCTGGGCATTCAGGAACCCAGGCATCCTAGCTCCCAGCCCATAGCTTCAGTCCCAACTTATTGTGGAGTGTCGGGTTCCGGCTGCGGTGGCTCATCGATCGTCCACCCGCGGAGGCATTGGCCAGGGGGGGTGGGGGGCTGCGGCTCCTCTCAGCTTCTCTGGGTGTCACATTTCAGCCCCAGCTCTGCCCGAGAGAGACAGCCCGGTCTCTGAGATGTGCTCCCTTCTCTGCCTCCCTGGCCCACAATCCTGCCCTGAGGGAGCCAGGCTGTTTTCAGTTCTGGCCCGAGGGCAGGATATGGTCAGGAGTCCGGGCCTCCCTGCGTTCTCCCCTCAGACCAGAGCCCGACAAAAACGGAGGCACTGACCCCATGGACACCTAACCCAGCCGGGGCCAGGGGAGAACCCAGAGGGAACAGAGACAGAAACTGAGGCCCGTAGAGGAGAGAAGTGAATTAGAGATGGAGGAAGGCCCAGAGACACTGACTGAAAAACCCTCAGAGAGACACCCAGAGATCAGAGGCAGAGCCAAGGGCAGGAAGACCTGCTGGGGGCTTTTAAAGAGGTTCCCCAGCCCTGCCCGGGCTCTGCGGAGACGTGGGGGCTGCATCTCTCCCTCTTCCCCTTCACACTGGAATATTTTGAGCGGAGTGTGAAAGCAGGTGAGAAGGAAGGAGGGGCCGAGGCTGTGGGTGTTGGGGAGGGGGGTCAAGGTCACCGCAGCCTCTCCCATCCCTCAGAGCCAGTCCTAGCTACGAGAAGGACAGCGGTTAGACTCCAACAGGACTGGAGGACCAGTTGATCCAGAGAGCCCGGAGTCCTCTGTGGGCCCTGGCCTCCCGGGGGGAAGTCCTTCCTCAGAAGCATCCTGGAGAAGCTCCCAGACTCAGGGCTCCCCCCGCGGCTCCCCCCCCCCACCTAGGCCTCAGGCTGGGCCCTCAGCCCCTTCTGGGCTTAACTCCCCTCAAGGACACATAGATCCTCCCACCCCTCCCTCGGCAATCCGCTTTAGCAGTGGATTAAAGGGAGGGGCCGAGGGGGGCAGAGATGCACACAGAGACTTGCTGGGCAGTCTGGGCCAGGGAGACAGGCTGGGAGAGGAAGAAAGGAGGAACCCCGAGAGATGAGGACTGGCAGGAGATGCCGGAGGCAGAGAGGCGGGAGGGGAGGCTCCCGGCCCGCCCGCGACCCAGACCTCTGGAGAAAGAGACACGGAACGAGATGGGAGAGACAGAGGGAGGAGGAAGCAGAGCGAGAGACGCGAGAGACGAGGAAAGGGAGGAAGAGACAGAGACAGGGAGTGGGTACACCGGGCAGGGAGCCCCAGTGAGCGCGCTGTCCAGGGGTCCCGGGCGATGTTACCACCCGGCGCTCACTCACCGGTGGAGGCGGCCCAGGGCGCGGCCCGCCAGCTTCCGAAACTCATCTTGCCGGAACTCCATGGCTCCGGCTCCTGGCTCGGCCCGGCCCGGCCCGGCCCGGCCCGGCCCAGCCCCGGCCCGCGCTGCCCCCGCCCGGCTCCTGCTCGGGCTCCGGCTCCGGCTTCGCTGCCGGGGGATGTGGACGCCCCTGCCCGAGCCCCAGCGGCAGGGAGGGAGGGAAGGAGGCGGAGCTGTCCAGGACTCCTCCCCTGCCCGCCCGCGCTGCCACCAGTCCCTGTGTGAGCCGAGGCCGGGCCCCGCCCTGTGAGAGACCCTGGAGTTGGGCGCTACCTAGAAAGACACCCTCCTCTGAGGCACCCGGCCCTGGAGGCTCCCTGGTCCTCTGAGGGATCCCGCTGTCTCTGGCGCCTGCCTTCTGAGTGGCACGAGGGTCAGGGTCCTGCTTGAGAGACCTTGTCCTTGAGACCCCCAGACTGGCCCTCCGAGACACAACGGGCCAGCCAATGAGGGGCGCTGGGCTCCTACAGAACCTCGGTCCATTCTCCCCTTTGCGGGCCCCCAGAATCCACTCGGAGAGACCCCCCCTTCTGAGGCGTAGCTCCTGACCCCCTGAAGGGCCCCAGAGATGGGGAAGGCAGTGCGGGTGGGACCCCCGAAGCTACGACCTTAAATCCCCCTCCGAAGGTGCTGCTCCACCCAGGTGGAAGCGCCCGAGCCTGAGAGCCCCCACTCCGAGTTCGGAAGACTTCCGCCACCTAAGATGCGGGCGCGGGTTTTTGAGGGACCCCTAGCTGGAAAGGACCAAGGTCCAAGGACGGCCCTCGAGGGAGTCCGGAAGCCAAGAAGGAGGAGCCTGGGCACCCGAGAGCCTGTCCTCGACCACCGAGGAGCCCTGGTTGGCCCGCTCCCTCTGAGCCCACATCAACCCGCTGCGTAGGTCCAGTCAGGGGCTCCGTGGGGGATCACAGCTTCAGGCTTCTGCTCAGCTCCTCTCGACAGACCTCGCACTTACGGACCCCAGAGTCAGGGCTCTAGGCCTGCTTCCTCCAGGAGCCCCGAAATCTGGCCCCTGACCCACAAATGCCCGCCCCTATATTAGGACTGCCTGCGCACTAAATATAAACCTTAAGACCTCCCTAGGGGAAGCTCCGACGTCGGAATGCCTCCC
>NW_025391266.1:0-3420 GCF_016433145.1 Gracilinanus agilis | reverse complement strand
CTACCACAAAAGAGCTGTTATAAATATTTTAGAACAAATAGTATCTTCCCCCTTTTTCTTTGATCTCCTTAAACCTAATAGTAATATGACTGGGTGAAAGGGTATACACAATTTTATAACTCTCTGAATTTAATTCCTGATTGTTGTCCAAAATAGTTGCATCAGTTCACAGTTCCACCAATATGTACTAGTTCTTAAAAAATTTTGTTCATTAAAATTCCTCAAACTTTTAAATTCTCATCACCAAATGATACTGTATTTCATTCATATTTTATTAGGCATTGGCAAACTAAGGCATGAATGCTGAATCCAACCTACCATCAATTTTCGTTTACCATATGAGCGAAGAATTTTTTTGACATTTTAAAATACAATATAAAATCATTCTTTATTTGGAACTACACAGAAACAGATAGCAGACCAAGGCATAGTTTGCGATTACAGCTCTATTCTCTATCATATGGTTCTACTATCTTATTCTAATGTATCAAGTATAGTATCTTTTCTTATCAGTTTTATTTGATTGTAATATTTTATTCTATTCATAGTCTGTTACATTCCTATAGGGGCAGCTAGGTAGCACAGCGGATAGAGCACTGGGCTTGGAGTCTTGAGACCTGAGTTCAAATATGGCCTCAGATACACAGTATTTGTGGGACCCCAGGCAAGTCACCTAACTCTGTTTGCCTCAATTTCCTCAACTGCAAAATGGGAATAATAGTAGCAACTACTTCTCAGGATTGTTTTGGGGATCAAATGAGATAATAACTATAAAGTGCTTAGCACAGCACCTGGTCCATATAGAATCCTGTTTGCTATTTATTATTATTATTAAATATTTTTTTAACCAGAGAATTTTTTTTTCAGCTATTGCCCAGATACTGAGCACCGCTTTGTTTCCAGTTCTTTGCTACTACTCAAAGGGATTTCTGTGAATGCTTTGGCATGACTTCTGTGAGGTATATGCCCAGTAGGAGGCTGATTAGGTAAAAGGGTAGAATGAAATTCAGTGAATTTTCTCAAATTATCGCAATTTACTATCTCAAATAATTAGGCCCCTTAACAGTGAATGAGTGTTCCTCTCTTTCAATTTTCTCTCCAACACTGATTTTGCCCAATTTTTGGTTACCTTCACCAATTTGCATGGTGCTAAATACATTGGAGATTTCCCTTATTCTGTATTTCTTTTGCTCTTACTGATTTAGTGTATTTTTATATGTTAATTTAAGATTTACAATTATTTTGAAAACTTCTTGTATTCATCTCTGACCATCCTGGCTCTCGGTGTTATATATTTGTCAAAATTTCTCTATACTTTGGACATAGTCTTATTGGTGAGAGTTAAAAATAAATATTTTCCCACTTTTTCTTTAAATATTCTTTTATCAATTTAATTCATGAAAAAGCTTTAAAATACACCTTTAGTCAAACTGTCCAATTTTTTTAAAAAATCTATTCTCTTTTGTTGAATCCAGAATCCTTTTCCTAGACAAGGTTGTGAAAGGTAGTTGAGTTCATTCCCTTCGAAATTTTTTATTTTACATTTAGGCCTTGTATGTTTTGAGTTTAATGTGGTATATAGCATAGAAACTGATGAAAAGCTGATTTCTGCCAAACTGCTTTCTAAGTGTCCTAGAAGTCCCAGCCAAGAATGGAGTCCTTCTTCCAGTAATTTATGTTCTAAGTTCATTCAGCCCTGGACTCCTGTTTTCAAGTTATTTTTCTGTTTCAGGTTTGTCTAATCTCTTCTGCTGATCCATTTTTCTGTTTTTAAATTAAATATTTTGGATGACTTCTCCTTTGTAATAGTTTGAGATTTGGTAATGCCATGTATACTTTCCTTCATGTTTTCTTAATATTATTTCTCTTGCGATTCTATAACTCTGGGGTTTTTTTTTCCGTGAATTCTGTTATTTATCTTGTTCAATGAAATATCTCTTTAGTAACCTGACTGGCTGGCATAGCTCTAACTTTGTTAGTTCATTTAGATAAAGTTATCTTTTTTTTATCATATTGGCATAGACCATTTTCATGGATAGTAAATATGACTACAATTGTCTCCTTTATTTCTGTAAAGGGAGGTTTGCAGTTGCACATTTATTAAATTCTTGGTCATATCTGTGGGAATTTACTATTCAGAAGAACCCCCATTCTTTGAGGTTGTAATCAACCTTATCTTCTAATTAAGTTAAAAAGAAGGCCTGAGGCTTAAATGTATAAGGGGAATGCCTATGCAGTCTGGGAGGACCAGAGATTTTCTTGTGGGTCCCTGAGATCTGTAAGATGCTTGCCTCTTGTCACAGTTGACTCTGGGCAACAGGAAGACCTTGGCCTTGGACCCAGAGGGAGGTCAAGTCCAGCAAATCAGAGAGACTCAGCAAAGCTACTTCATGGAAGATGTTTCAGGCCTGGGGGAAGGAAGGGCTTTCTTATGCTGAATAACAAAGGGAGGCAGTGAGGAAAGCCCCATTAGATGAGTGCCTATGCCATAGGGGAGCCCTGGCTTAGCTGAAGCCTGGATGAAAAGCTGGTGCTTCCAGGGGAGAGAGAGGACTTGCAAAGGGAACAGCTGGCCACATGTGTGGTGCCTTTTCTTTAACTGACCCATTTTTATTATTTAATAAATAATTATAAATCGAGAGTCTCCAGAACATTTTAATCTTAAAATATTCTACTAGCTCATCTCCTAGATATTATATATATTTGGTAATTTTTTGAATGATATCTCATCATAGTTTATTGTAAGTTTTGTTTCTGTAGAACTACGTAGAAATACTGATTAATTGTGGGTTGGTTTTATCCTGATACACTATTGAAAATATTAATCATATCATTTAGTTTCTCTATAATACTCTGAAGCTTATATAAAGTGTCCCATATCTTCTTTACTGAAATTTAATTTTTGTTATTTTTCTTCACTATGTACCCCAAATTGCTAGAATTTTAACATAATGCTAGAAAAACAACATGTTCTAGTTTTATTCCTTTAGAAATTGAGAATGTTTTTAATTTTTTAAAACAAATAATATTATATGTTAGTTTCAAAATGTTATATGAAAGATAAGTCCTTAAATGTCTATACTTTTTAGGTTTTTGCATAAGTCATTGCTATATTTTGTTAAAGAACTTCTCTGCACACATTAAAATAATTCTGTGAAATTTCAGTTATCATTGTAATTTTTACAATGAATTCTATTATTTGATTTTGTAATATCAAACCATTATCCCATCCCTATAAACAATTAATCAAAATCATTTCTTTCCTAGATATTTGCTGCAGTCTCCTTGAGAGGAGTTTACTTAAGATTTTTGCATCAGTACTCATGAATAAGATTAGGCTATGATAATCTTTCCCAGTTTCTTTTAATTCTGGATTCAAAGATCATATTTGTCTTATAAAAAGAGTTGGATAGAATCCTT